>NW_027185255.1:70000-72500 GCF_022577435.1 Embiotoca jacksoni
CCCTGTAGTTCATGCTGTAGTTCCCTCTGTAGTTCTCTCTGTAGTTCTTGCTGTCGTTCCTGCTGTAGTTCTTACTGTAGTTCCTACTGTAGTTTCTACTGTAGTTCTTGCTGCAGTTCCTGCTGTAGTTCCTACTGTAGTTCTTACTGTAGTTTTTACTGTAGTTCCTACTGTAGTTCTTACTGTAGTTCTTACTGCAGTTCTTACTGTATCAGGACTAACGCTGCTCTGACGTTGTTCCCTCAGAGTTTTCTTCCTGGAGGTGACAGATGAAGTCTGTCTGGAGAGAATCACTCTCAGAACCACAGATCCGGTCAGCGGACGGAGGTCAGTCCAGAAAACCAGGAAGTTCTGGGAACAGTTCAGACCAGCAGAACCTCAGATCCTGTAGCTCCTCCCACAACATGTATATACGTGTTTTGCGTGTTCTTTCTTGCAGGTTCCATGATGTGACTCGACCGGCGCCGAGCTCTAAGGTCCAGAACCGACTGCAGACCAGACCTGAGGACAGCAGACACACAGCGGCCCGCAGACTGGAACACTACCGGATCCAGAACACTGCGCTGCAGGTACACACACCTCTGTTACCACGGAAACCCTGCAGGTACACACACACACCTGCCTCTCCTCTGAACCCTGTGTGTGTGTGTGTGTGTGTGTGTGTGTGTGTGTGTGTGTGTGTGTGTGTGTGTGTGTGTGTGTGTGTGTGTGTGTGTGTGTGTGTGTGTGTTCAGTCTATGTATCCAGATGCAATTTACATTGATGGTGAGCAGGATCCTCACTCTGTGTTTGAAGCTCTGGAGAGCAGGTTGACAGCCAAGTGACACCTGGACTCACCTGGACTCACCTGGACTCACCTGGACTCACCTGGAGAGAAGGAGCCGTGACTCCGCCTCTACAAACGTTTCATCCTGAGTGTTTTTGTTAAAAGAATAAAATCTCTTCTGTTTTTTTGTCTTTCCATCTTTGTGGTTGTTTGATCCAATAAGACACTAAACAGAACCCCTGAACCTAGAACCCCTGAACCCAGAACCCCTGAACCCAGAACCCCTGAACCTAGAACCCTTGAACCTAGAACCCTTGAACCTAGAACCCCTGAACCTAGAACCCTTGAACCCAGAACCCCTGAACCTAGAACCCTTGAACCTAGAACCCTTGAACCTAGAACCCCTGAACCTAGAACCCCTGAACCCAGAACCCCTGAACCGAGAACCCCTGAACCTAGAACCCCTGAACCCAGAACCCCTGAACCTAGAACCCTTGAACCTAGAACCCTTGAACCTAGAAACCCTGAACCTAGAACCCCTGAACCTGGAACCCCTGAACCTAGAACCCCTGAACCCAGAACCCTTGAACCTAGTACCCTTGAACCTAGAACCCCTGAACCTAGAACCCTTGAACCTAGAACCCCTGAACCTAGAACCCCTGAACCTAGAACCCCTGAACCCAGAACCCTTGAACCTAGTACCCTTGAACCTAGAACCCCTGAACCTAGTACCCTTGAACCTAGAACCCCTGAACCTAGAACCCTTGAACCTAGAACCCCTGAACCTAGAACCCCTGAACCCAGAACCCTTGAACCTAGTACCCTTGAACCTAGAACCCCTGAACCTAGAATGAAGAGTGAAGGGCTGTTAGTCCCCACAGAGACAGTGAAAAAAACGTGTGTGTGTGTATATCTATCTGTGTGTGTGTGTGTGTGTGTGTGTGTGTGTGTGTGTGTGTGTGTGTGTGTGTGTGTCTGTCCGTCTGTCTGTGTGTCTGTGTGTCTGTCTGTCTGTGTGTGTGTGTGTGTGTGTGTGTGTGTGTGTGTGTGTGTGTGTGTGTGTGTCTGTGTGTGTGTGTGTGTGTGTGTGTGTGTCTGTGTGTGTGTGTGTGTGTGTGTGTGTGTGTGTGTGCGTGTGTCTGTGTGTGTGTGTGTGTGTGTGTGTGTTTGTGTGTCTGTCTGTGTGTGTGTGTGTGTATGTGTGTGTGTCTGTGTGTGTGTGTCTGTGTGTGTGTGTGTGTGTGTGTGTGTGTGTGTGTGTGTCTGTGTGTGTGTGTGTGTGTGTGTGTGTCTGTGTGTGTGTGTGTGTGTGTGTGTGTGTCTGTGTGTGTGTGTGTGTGTGTGTGTGTGTGTGTGTATGTGTGTGTGTGTGTGTGTGTGTGTCTGTGTGTGTGTGTGTGTGTGTGTGTGTGTGTGTGTGTGCGTGTGTCTGTGTGTGTGTGTGTGTGTGTGTGTGTGTGTGTGTGTGTGTTTGTGTGTCTGTCTCTGTGTGTGTGTGTGTATGTCTGTGTGTGTGTGTGTGTGTGTGTGTGTGTGTGTGTGTGTGTGTGTGTGTGTGTGTGTGTGTGTGTGTGTGTGTGTGTGATCAGACAGGTGAACGTCGCCTCGGGGAAACATCGTGTTTCAAACTGTTTGGCTGCTTCGACCTTTGACCCAGAAACATCAGACGATCCAGAAGATGACAGTCTGTCAGAACTTCACTGCAGTGTTCAGTTTGGACTCGGTACCCGGCAG
>NW_027185255.1:80000-92500 GCF_022577435.1 Embiotoca jacksoni
GGGAGGAGAGAAGAGGAAATCTGAGAAGGCCAGGTAGCCACATAAAACATCTGTATTCATATTTTTATATATATTTGTATTTATTTTATTATGTATATGTTTTTATTAAAGTCGTAAAATCTCTCTCCTCAGACTCCGTAAAGGAATCAACATCCTAATTTCGACTCCCGGACGTCTGGTGGATCATATCAAAAACACCCTGAGCATCGCCTTCAGCGCCGTGCGCTGGCTGGTTCTGGACGAGGCCGACCGGTGACGACCATGTTTATGTTTATTATTTGTGTTTATTGGTCACGTGACCAAACAGGAAGCAGTTCGTTCGTGTCAGTGAACGCTCTCTTTTCTCGTTCAGGACGTTGGACCTCGGCTTCGAGAAGGATCTGACCGTCATATTAAACAGCCTGAACTCTACCGGACCGACCCGGCAGAACGTCCTGCTGTCCGCCACACTGACCAGCGGTAAATACACTTCAGTGGACCTGCCTGTAGAGGACAGTGTTCCTGTAGTTCCTGTCTCTGCCTGTAGAGGACAGTGTTTCTGTAGTTCCCGTCTCTGCCTGTAGAGGACAGTGTTCCTGTAGTTCCTGTCTCTGCCTGTAGAGGACAGTGTTCCTGTAGTTCCTGTCTCTGCCTGTAGAGGACAGTGTTCCTGTAGTTCCCGTCTCTGCCTGTAGAGGACAGTGTTTCTGTAGTTCCCGTCTCTGCCTGTAGAGGACAGTGTTTCTGTAGTTCCTGTCTCTGCCTGTAGAGGATAGTGTTCCTGTAGTTCCCGTCTCTGCCTGTAGAGGATAGTGTTCCTGTAGTTCCCGTCTCTGCCTGTAGAGGACAGTGTTTCTGTAGTTCCTGTCTCTGCCTGTAGAGGACAGTGTTCCTGTAGTTCCTGTCTCTGCCTGTAGAGGACAGTGTTCCTGTAGTTCCTGTCTCTGCCTGTAGAGGACAGTGTTCCTGTCTCTGCCTGTAGAGGACAGTGTTTCTGTAGTTCCTGTCTCTGCCTGTAGAGGATAGTGTTCCTGTAGTTCCCGTCTCTGCCTGTAGAGGACAGTGTTCCTGTAGTTCCCGTCTCTGCCTGTAGAGGACAGTGTTCCTGTAGTTCCCGTCTCTGCCTGTAGAGGACAGTGTTCCTGTAGTTCCTGTCTCTGCCTGTAGAGGACAGTGTTTCTGTAGTTCCTGTCTCTGCCTGTAGAGGATAGTGTTCCTGTAGTTCCCGTCTCTGCCTGTAGAGGACAGTGTTCCTGTAGTTCCTGTCTCTGCCTGTAGAGGACAGTGTTCCTGTAGTTCCTGTCTCTGCCTGTAGAGGACAGTGTTTCTGTAGTTCCTGTCTCTGCCTGTAGAGGACAGTGTTCCTGTAGTTCCTGTCTCTGCCTGTAGAGGACAGTGTTCCTGTAGTTCCTGTCTCTGCCTGTAGAGGACAGTGTTCCTGTAGTTCCTGTCTCTGCCTGTAGAGGACAGTGTTCCTGTAGTTCCTGTCTCTGCCTGTAGAGGACAGTGTTTCTGTAGTTCCTGTCTCTGCCTGTAGAGGACAGTGTTCCTGTAGTTCCTGTCTCTGCCTGTAGAGGACAGTGTTCCTGTAGTTCCTGTCTCTGCCTGTAGAGGACAGTGTTCCTGTAGTTCCTGTCTCTGCCTGTAGAGGACAGTGTTTCTGTAGTTCCTGTCTCTGCCTGTAGAGGACAGTGTTCCTGTAGTTCCCGTCTCTGCCTGTAGAGGACAGTGTTCCTGTAGTTCCCGTCTCTGCCTGTAGAGGACAGTGTTCCTGTAGTTCCTGTCTCTGCCTGTAGAGGACAGTGTTTCTGTAGTTCCTGTCTCTGCCTGTAGAGGATAGTGTTCCTGTAGTTCCCGTCTCTGCCTGTAGAGGACAGTGTTCCTGTAGTTCCTGTCTCTGCCTGTAGAGGACAGTGTTCCTGTAGTTCCTGTCTCTGCCTGTAGAGGACAGTGTTCCTGTAGTTCCTGTCTCTGCCTGTAGAGGACAGTGTTTCTGTAGTTCCTGTCTCTGCCTGTAGAGGACAGTGTTCCTGTAGTTCCTGTCTCTGCCTGTAGAGGACAGTGTTTCTGTAGTTCCTGTCTCTGCCTGTAGAGGACAGTGTTCCTGTAGTTCCTGTCTCTGCCTATAGAGGACAGTGTTCCTGTAGTTTGTCAGTAAACAGTAAAATGTGTGTTTCAGCTGTAACTCGGTTAGCAGATGTGTGTTTAAACGACCCGGTCAGCATCCACGTGTCTGGCCCCGCCTCCTCTGACCTCACCACCTCCACCGTGACCTCTGACCCCGGCCAGGCGGAGAGCTTTGCCGTCCCGGAGGCTCTGAAGCAGTTCGTGGTGGTCGTTCCCAGTAAGATCCGACTGGTGTGTCTGGCTGCGTTCATACTGGACAAATGCAAGGTGAGCAGAACGACCTGAAATGTTTTACTTGTATAAAACCCGGGTTGATGGTTGCCATGGTAACCTCTGGCACCGCTGCCGCTCCAGTCTCCTCAGAACAACAAGCTCATCGTCTTCATCTCGAGCTGCGAGGCCGTCGAGTTCCTCCACGCCGTCTTCACCTCCGTGCTCGCGGGGCCCTCGGCCAATCACGGGCCTCGCCTCAGTTTCCTCCGTCTCCACGGCAACATGAAGCAGGAGGTAAAGGCTGCCGTCTCCCCCCTCGCCCGCTCTCCAATTGTTCAGTGACACAGTGTCTTCAGGGTGTGTTTGTTTTCTCCACCAGGAGCGCTCAGAGGTCTTCCAGCAGTTCTCGGTGTCTCAGTCGGGAGTCCTGCTCTGCACGGTCAGTGTCCGCCATGTTTGACCACCAGGGGGCAGAAATCCCTGCGTACGCACCGCCGAAGCCTCCGGCGTTGTCTGTACTTCTGTCAAATAAAAAGTACCGTTTGTTTCAGGATGTTGCAGCCAGAGGGCTGGACCTGCCTCAGGTCACCTGGATCCTCCAGGTGAATATGAACAGCTGACAGGAAGTAGAAACAAACAAAAAAACAATGTTCACATTTAAGTTGTTCAGATGATAAATTCTTCCCATTTGAGGCTGATGAATCCGGCCAATCAGAGCGCAGGATTCCACAACCCTCGACACCACTGACGTTGTTTGTTTACAGTTCACTCCTCCGACGGCGGCGGCCGAGTACGTTCACCGCGTCGGCCGGACGGCTCGCATCGGAGGACAAGGAAGCAGCCTCCTCTTCCTCACCCCCGCCGAGACCGCCTACATCACTGAGCTGGCCAATCACAACATCAGGTGGGTTGACTGACAGCTACCACAGCTGACTAAGAACTACAGACTGGTAATAAAGAGTAGTACTAGAAGTATTTCTGCTGGTCCACTGGCTGGTTTTGACTTTGTGGGCGGGTCTTGTTGGGTTTCAGCCTATCAGAAATGAAGCTGCTGGACATCCTGTCCACTCTGATGATAGACGACACCTACAAGGGGCGGGGCAAGTACCACAGTAAGGTAGGTCGCCTCCGTCCTCCGGGGGACTCCGAGGTCCGTCCCGGGTTGGAACCGGGACCGTCGGACCTTAAAGTACCGGATCGTTCCTGATGGAGTTTCTGGTTCTGGTTCAGGATCAGTGTTCCACGTGTCGATGATGTATTGATGATCAATAACTTGGTATCGTCGTCTGTCCCGGTCAGAGTTCGTCCAAAGCTCTGGAGCAGGAGGTCCGCGAGCGAGCGACGGTTCTTCAGACGGAGTTCGAGAACTTCGTGCACTCGGACGCTCGGTCGGTTCAGGCGGCTAAAAAAGGTACCGTTCGTTCCGTCGCAAAAACAACGTGCTGCTCTTTCATTGGCTGACCTGTCCCTGTGATGTCACCATGATGTCACCAGCGCTGCAGTCCTTCCTGCGGGCGTACACCACCTACCCCGCCCACCTCAAGCACATCTTCCACATCCGCTCGCTGCACCTGGGCCACGCCGCCAAGAGCTTCGGCCTCAGGGACGCGCCGCAGGGCCTGAGCTCCGCCGCGGGCCGCAACCGGAACCAGAACCGGCCCGGGAGGCCGGCCCAGAGCCCGGACAAGAACCAGAACCAGAACCAGAGGGAACCGACGGGAAAACACAGGTGAGTCCGATTTAACTCGTCTTTTATTTGATTTACTGACATTTGAAAGCGCTGCTGCTGCGACAGACGGTCACATCGATCTGAATGTTATTGATCGAGGAGATGCTGGTGTCTCGTCTCGTTGCCGTGACGACGATTTTATGTCCTTCACTTCGACGCAGACTGAAAACTAAAAAAAATTCTGCTGAAACTTTCCGATTCTAACGAGTCAAAACTGAATCGATGAAAACGGTTTTCTGTCCATCGACTGGTTGATCTGTGAAGCTGAACACTGCTTCTTGTTTATCCACCTTTGTGAGGACATTCAGTCTGATTCATCAGGTCAGCTCCTCATAAACCACCACAACGTCCCCACAGAGATAGAAAGACCAGCACGTCTGTCTGTCTGTCTCTCTCTGTGTGTGTGTGTGTGTGTGTGTGTGTGTGTGTGTGTGTGTGCGCGCGTGCGCCTGTGCGCTCATTAACACATGCCTCCTGCTGGGCTGACTGACACACACACATTAATCACACACTCTTATACATAATTAAAGTTGCTGCTCCCCTCAGATCATGTTTACACTCCGTCCACACAGGACCGTGTGTGTGTGTGTGTGTGTGTGTGTGTGTGTGTGTGTGTGTGTGTGTGTGTGTGTGTGTGTGTGTGTGGTCAGGCCGTGTCCAGACAAGCCCGCTGTGAAGAGCAGCTGCTAACAACAACAACACACATCCAACACACACACACTCACACACACACTCACACACACACACTCACACACACACACACACACACTCACTCAGTGGTCAGCAGAGACATAATTACAGGTGTGTGTCCCTCCTCGTTTTCCCACAATCCTCTGGGTGCTGGTCAGCGTTCAGGTGTCCTGATAAACATCCAGCTAAGAGAAATTTTATAAAAACATAAAGTCAAAATATTTTGATGAATAAATTTAAATGAAGTTAAAAAAAGAATTCATGAATATTGAAGAGGTTTTTAAAGTGAACGTCCGAGCTGCTTCAGATCAATCAGATCAATCACAGCTGTTTTGTTTTTTGATTATTTTCATGGATGAACTTTGTGTTTCGGTCCAAACTTAGTTAAAACCAAAATAGACATGAAGTCGTGTTTATTTCTGATCATCGATCAAACTCTCCGTCAACTCGCAGGTCATGTGACCTTCAGATCAATCACTGCGTTCCTACCTGATCAACACCTGATCAACACCTGATCAACACCTGATCAACACCTGATCAATAGAACATCACGTGACGTGTTTCTTCTCTTCGTCGATCGAACGCACGACAAATATAGTTTTTACAGAAACATAGAATAAATTGTTTCCGGCTGCGGCCTGCGGGGGCGCTATGACACAGACTTTTCCTTCGGGGGGCGTTGAACCCTGGACCCTGCAGCTGCTCCGCCCCCAGGGCGACACGGCTGGTATTGATTGGATAAAGAGCGACGGAGGAGGCGGCTATTGATCAGCCGGTTTAACACCATGTCCCGCTGCGCTCACACACACACTGGTCTTCCCGTCCTTGTGGGGACTCACGTTGACCGGATGCATTGTTGAGGTCTGTGATTGGCTGTCTGTTGCACTCTGGGGGTTCGTGGTTTTCTCCTTCAGCTCTCATGTATGAGCGGTTTTTTTTCTATCGGACCGAACCGGTTTGTTTCCTCCGTCAGGTTTCGACCCGGTCCGATGGAGGCGGGTCTGATCCACTCCGAGTTCTCCAGTGGGTTGGAGGGAGGAGACACGGTGAGGAAGAGGAGGACGAAGAGGAAGAGGAAGTTCAGCGAGTCGGGAGAAGAGGAGTAAGGAGGAGGTGAACGGACAGGAAGGACGGATATAAAAAGGCGGAGCTACAACAGTCAAAACCACTGAAAACATTTAAAATGAGAAATAAGGTTTTGTGGATTCAAATTCTGTTGATCGGTGAAACCAAATGTTGGTTTTTTTGTGTTTTTTTTAAGATTAATTCATATTTCAGCCGGTGCTCCCAACTAAATCTTCCTGAGTTTCACTTCCTGTTTGAAGTTTCGCGTTGATCAGCTCCAGACAAAATAAAACAGAAACCCGGAGCTGATCGGAGGATGACCAGGAACCGGACCTGAAAGCTGCAGATTCAATGTGTTCAGATCAACTGACAGGAAACACATGAACGTGTTTGTTACATGTGAAAAACATGTATTTAAAACGTGTATTTCTATTTTGTTAAAACTGTTTTTCATCCTTCAGTAAAATAAAGATGTGGATTTTTCCATTTTAGCCTCCTGCAGCCTGTTTTCAATGTTCGGAGGTGGAACACGCGTGTTGACGCTCACACGCTCCTCACATACAGACTTCAGAATAAAGCAGCAGAACTCGACCCGTCAGCAGTTTCATGTCATAAATATATAAATATCAAACATAAAAGTCCGTTTTAGAAGTTGAGGTTTGTGTCGCGGCTCCGCAGAAATAAAAGCCTGTTTTTTTTCATAGTTCCTGTTAAAGCAGCACTTAAAGAAACGTTCTGGTCACTCTGATGTGTAAATCGCTGCCTTTTAACAGCATCAATATTTCAGCCGCTCTTCAATATTTCAGCAGCTAATCGCTTCGCAAAATGTCTGATTCTGAATGAAATGTGCGGCCGTCTGATTGGTCGGACCGGAGGAGCCGGACGGGAGATTAACGTTTGATAATCAATGAATCATTTATCAGACTCTCAGAGGACTCGGGCTTTTATTCTGAAGGGCTTTGATTCTGGTTCGTTTCCCTCGACCCGATCCGACTCAGACGAAGAGACCTAAACCACAAAACGAGTCAAGACCACGTCGACCAGACTCGAGGCCACAAGATCCCAACAAACCGGACCAGAACCGAAAGACGAGGACGAGGACAGTCTGACAAAAGATCTACAGAGATGAATCAGAACCGGAACCCAGAAGACATCGAATCAGTTCAGACCAAGAAAAGTTCAGGTCGAAGTCACCGTCAAACTGAGACGGGTCAGAACCTCCACGAGACCGAGACGGGTTAGAAACGGTTTCATTCATCGTCTAAATACAGAAAATAGAAACATTCGACTCTTTTATTCATTGAAAATTTTAAAAAACGGAAACAATCGATGACATCACAAGTCTGGACATTCGGTGTCCAGGCTGCGGGACAGTTTGTATTTCAGACGTTGGACCCGGTTCTGGTCCGAGCTCTCCGATCTTCAGGCTGATGGACAAACAGAGTCTCTGTGTTCTGTCCTCTGGTCCGGACCTGAACGTCTCCACAGAGACGCTGAAGTAAACTGGAGGTTCTATTGTTTGCTGAAGTTCTGGTTCAGTCCAACCTTCTCGGTTCTGATATCTCAGTGAAAGTCTCGTTAAAGTCGTCTCCTCATCCTCCAGCGTCAGCGATGGTGGGGGTCAGTGTGGGTAAGTACCTGGGGAACTAGAGGCGGGACAGGATGGTGGTGGTGGGCGTGGCCTCGGTATAGGTAGAGGTCCAGAGTGGGCGGGGCCGGAGGGTACAGGTAGTGTGTGGGCAGGAACATCCTGCCGGCTTCAGCCAGCAGCTCCAAACCAATAGAAGACTGACGTTTCCACTTGGTCCTGAAACAGAGACCAGACGTTAGAGGACGAATGGGACGAGGACATGAGGACCGGACCGGTCGGTTAACTCATTTACTACTAACTAACTACCTAACTAACTAACTCAACTACTATTAACTAACTAACTAACTCAACTACTATTAACTAACTCATCTGTTACTAATTTGATTTTTTTGATTTTATACACTTTATTAATCCCTGAGGGGACATGTCTTCACTACAGCAGGGGGGCTCTCAGGGGGGAGATGCTGCAGCAGGCTGCCACTAGCGCGGCGCCAGGTAACCTGACCTGAGGTGCATGTTTTTGGATGATGGGAGGAAGCCGGAGAACCCGGAGAGAACCCACGCAAGCACAGGGAGAACATGCAAACTCTGCACAGAAAGGCCCAGGACCGGATTCGAACCCAGAACCTTTTTTGCTGTGAGGCGACAGTGCTAACCACTGCACCACCGTGCCGCCCTAAACTAACTAACTAATCTACTACTAACTCAACTCCTATTAACTAACTACTATTAACTAACTAACTTATCTACTCCAACTAACTAACTCAACTACTATTAACTAACTAGCTAACTCATCTACTACTAACTAGCTAACTCATCTACTACTAACTAACTAACTCATCTACTCAATCAGCTCCCGAAATCATGTTAATGTGATTATGATGTTAATGTGTATTATTAATTTATAATATACGTTATTATCGTGTTAATCATGTTAATAAATGTAGTTATCTTGTTTATTATTATCTTGTTGTTTATTTTGAGCTCCTGCATATATTATAATGTTATAATATCGAAGGTTTTATCGTTTATTTCAGATATATATATAATTGTTTTTTGCACAACGTAAAATGTTTTTATTTATATTTTTTAACCACGGAAATACGACCTTTGACCTTCTGTCATAAACTAAAAAATACCAAATAAAACCTTTTTCTAAAGTAAACATATAATGATGATTTCGTCATCTGGCCAATCAACGCACATGATCCGCCGGACAATGAAAAGAAATCAATAAATAAATCAGTTAAGCTCCGCCCCCTCTCGTCTTCTTCTGCACTAAAAGCTCCAGATTTGTTTCTGCATTAATAATTGATGGTTAATTACAGCACGCAGCGCTGAATTATTGATGCAGCGTGTTTATTATTCATGTGAAGGATCCGTCTCAGTGATACCGGCCAACGGGCCAGAATCAGTCTGGACTTTTATCTCAGAACCAGGAAACTTTGGACCGTTCTGAGAATTATTTTTTCCTTTTTCCTTGAAAAGCTGATGTTTACGTGCTAACAGTCGTCTCGTTAGCGTGAACAGAACCAAACCGGGCCGAAAGTCCTCGGTACCGTTAGAACTCTGTTTCACCAATTGGGCCTCCTGTCCCGGTCTCTGTGGTTCTGGACACGTTACTGACAGAACCGGAACCAGAACCAGGGTGTAGTGTGCAAATACTCATCTGCTGGTTCACCTGCGGTTCTGGTACCAGGTCTTTGTGTGTGTGTGTGTGTGTGATGCTGGTTCACCTGCGGTTCTGGTACCAGGTCTTGACCTGGGTGTCGCTGAGCTGTAGTGATGCTGCCAGCTCCATCCGGTCCTGGACGCTGAGATACTTCTGGTTCTGGAAGCTCCTCTCGAGCCGCGACAGCTGCTGGTCGCTGAACGCTGTTCGGGCTTTACGAGGTTTCTTGAGGCGACCCGCCGCGGGGCCCGACGTCCCACTGGGCCCTGAGTGATTGACAGGTAGAGATGACAGCTGATTGGTCGTTCAGAACCCAGTTTCAGAATAAATCTGTGTCCTGATGTGTTGTAATTCTTTTTAATTATGAATGTTTAATTCCTGATTTTAAAGGAGATGATTTTTAATGCAGTTTAAATACATAGGTTATTACTTTTACTTTTATTTTGAGAATAACTGAAGTTCTGATGTCATGTTGGATCGAGTCCCTGCGCCGATCCGTTCCTCTGCCCATGATCTGATTGATCACTGATATCAGATCGGTGCTGACGACTTTATGAAGCTTTTATTTATTGTAAAATTTTATTTTATTAAATTTATTTATTTTTTCTCTTTTCGACCACAATTTTTTTCCATCAGAGGAGCTTTAACTGTGAACAATATTATTATTATTATTATTAACATTATTATTATTTTCTTTATTAATGAATCAACTAAATATCAGAAAACTGGAAAAGTCTCGTGAATATTTTCAAACGTCTTGTTTTGTCTGAAAACCTCTTTAAACGTCTTTACACACTTTATTTTTTTCATAGAAATCTGAAACTGGAGATTTTTTTACTGTAAAAAATAAATCGATCGGCTGAAATAAAGATCAGCGATCAATACTTTAATTAATAATGATCTTTTCAATAAAACCTCATAAATTAAAATAAAGCCTTAAAAACAAAACTTTTGATCTCATGTTTCTGTTTGCTTCAATAAAAACATTTTCTGATTCATAATTAATGAGATTATTTTTTTATTATTATTTAAACCATCAGAAGCAGAATAAATTGTAAAACTAATTTACAGCTGATGATCTTAAATTCATAGAAATAAAAAGAGAAACCAGCTGCTGATTATTCAAACTAAAATTAAACAATTTTATTTTTCATGTTAACTTCCCAAATGATATAGAATATTAAATATTTATTAATAATCCCCAAATAGTACTATTTATTATAATCGTTAGAAGCAGACTTGGCTTGGTCAGTTAATATTTGAATAACTTGAATTATCTTCAGTTTCTTTTAATTTATTTATTAGTGTTTTTTTTTTAACAAAAAAAAAACATCTAATCTGAAAGTTTAAAAAATATTTGATTTCAGTTTTATCTGATGAAAACCTTTTTTTTTTTTTTTTAATATACTTGAAATGTTTTCAGTTTAAAATTCATTTAAAAAACATAGAATGAGTTAAAACGATGAACAGATTTCTCGCCAGATGAAATATTAGATGTTATTTTACCTCTGGTTTCTCTCTCGCTGTCTGAAGAGGAGCTGCTCAGACTTTTATCCTGAAACTCTTCATCCGCTCCGGACTGGAACGGCTCGGCTTCCAGCTCAGACTGTCCCGGGTCTGGGCAGACCTGTCCAGGGTCAGGGTAGACCTGTCCCGGGTCAGAGTAGATCTGTCCAGGGTCAGGGTAGACCTGTCCCGGGTCAGAGTAGATCTGTCCAGGGTCAGGGTAGACCTGTCCCGGATGAGAACTGGGCCGATAGTCCGCTAAGATGTCCCGGATCAGGAAGGAAGAGTTGACCGAGCGGGGCTGCAGCGGACCGGGCAGCAGCGGGGACTCTAGCCGGGGAACGGACCCTCTCCGCGGGGAAGGAGGCGCCGAGCAGCCGCTGCTGCTGCCCGGGCTGAGCTCCGGAGGTTCTGTCCGGGAGAGGAGCGCGCCGGGCGGCCTGAGCGAGAGCAGGGAGTCGATGCGGAACGCGGAGCATCCGGAGGCAGAAACCTCCATCTCCGCCCGACTCAGGTGAAGTTTGAGGAGTCAAATGTGGAGTAGAAACATTAGAATTCCGGAAAATGTGACGAAAACATGAAGTATTAGTTTGGATGTGACGTCATTTTATCCTTTAAAGTAAAAAAAATAAAAATCCAGTTTGTGATAAACTCTGATTATTGATCCGGATGTTACCTGAAGATGATCCGAGCTGCGTTCAGCCCCACACAGAGACGGGGGATTAAACTCTCCTCCTCCTCTTCCTCCTCTTAGTCCTCCTCCTCCTCCTCCTCCTCTTCATCTCTTCTTCCACCCTCCCACCCCCTCCCCACCACCACCACCACCACCACCACCAAAGAAGAACTCGTCTGAGATCTGATGAGTTTTCATGTTTTCATGTTTATTAGTGTGAACAGGTTCCGTCGGTCCGTCGGTTCCGTCTTCGGGTCATTCCAGACCGTACGTCCCCAGACCCTGATGTCCTCTCCGGGACACAGAGTCCGACTGGTGCGCCCTGAAGGCCCGGAGATGAGCTTCCTGGTCCCGGAAGGTGTCCAGAGCCGGACCTACCTGCACACAGACACCTGTTGATGGTTCTGACGGACTCACGGCAGGAGGTCCGGAAACGAGGGCGGGAAAAAGGTAACAAGCTTTTAAATGTTTCAACGGGTAACAATCTGCTGCCATGACAACACGGAGGAGAGACACCTGGACCAGAACCACCGGTCCTCTGAACCAACAACTGCAGGGACAAGTGACAACAAGTGGACCCAGGCTGGGTCAGGTGGTCTGGGTCAGGTGGTCTGGGTCTGGTGGTCTGGGTCTGGTGGTCTGGGTCAGGTGGTCTGGGTCAGGTGGTCTGGGTCACGTGGTCTGGGTCAGGTGGTCTGGGTCAGGTGGTCTGGGTCACGTGGTCTGGGTCTGGTGGTCTGGGTCAGGTGGTCTGGGTCAGGTGGTCTGGGTCTGGTGGTCTGGGTCAGGTGGTCTGGGTCTGGTGCCAGAACCTGGACCCGGTGTCCAGGTGAGTGTTACCTGTGTGAAGTGCGGCAGTTTGAAAGGTGTTTGTGTGACTGGCAGCGACCTGCTCCTCCTCAGCAGGCTGGTTCTGGTTTCTGCAGCCCGACCCAGTTTCACCTGGACACACACGGACACGTTTTCATCACGTCAGGGGACATTTCACATCCAATATTAATCTAAACCTCAACTGATACTAAACTAACCTAAACTAACTTAAACTAAACCCAAACGTTAAACTGTAAACTAACGTTAAACTAACCTTAACTCTCCTGGAACTAACCCTTGGGACGTGTCCATCAGACATACGGGGACCCTGAGTTTCACCTGGTTTGTGGGGTGCTGATTGGAAGGTCTCTCACCTTGTCTTTGTTGTTGCTGGTTTGATTCCTGCTCATCTGTTCGTCCATCCAGCGGTGAGCGTATTGATTGG
>NW_027185255.1:97500-100000 GCF_022577435.1 Embiotoca jacksoni
GAGGAGGAGGAAGAGGAGGAGGAGGAGGAAGAGGAGGAGGAGGAGGAGGAGAGGAGGTGGAGGAGGAGGAGGAGAGGAGGTGGAGGAGGAGGTGGAGGAGGAGGAGGAGAGGAGGAGAGGAGGAGCAGGAGGAAGAGGAGGAGGAGGAGCAGGAGAGGAGGTGGAGGAGGAGGAGGAGGAAGAGGAGGTGGAGGAGGAGGTGGAGGAGGAGAGGAGGAGGAGAGGAGGTGGAGGAGGAGGACCAGGAGGAAGAGGAGGTGGAGGAGGAGGAGCGGAGTGAACAGGATGGGGTGTAGGGTTGGACCATGTCCTGGATGTAGACTGGACCCGATCTGTTCACAGCACTGTACGCAAGTACCAATGTTTGGAAACGGATGACATCATCATCATCATCATCATCATCATCATCATGTCCATCACAGTGTTTACCTTAATGAGCAGCGGATTGGTCAGCATGGAGTCTCTGACCACGCCCAGCCTCGGTGACGTCATGTTCCGGTTGGGCTGAGAGGAAGAGTGAGGATGAAGAGTTGTTGGTATTATTTTTTGTAAATGTTATTTCACATTAAAGGACTTTTTTATTACATTTTTCTCTTTGTCATTTTTGTCAATTTCATCAAATAATTGATATAAATGTCAGAATTTCACTTAACAGATCAAAACTGTAAAATTAATTTCTCAACAATAAATCTAATCAATGCTTTGATTAATCCGTTTTTGCTGAATCTGTTTTGTTTGTTAGATTTTTGGATTAAAAGGCAGAAAAATAAACGTCGCACTTTTATTAGGAACACGTGCTCTGACAGAAAGTCCACAAATAATTTAGACCGTCGTGTTTTTAACGTGGGAGACCAAATATTAGGAACACCTGCGACCCGCAGCACACGCGGTCATCACCGACCCTGATAAAACGTCACTGACTCGTTTTCAACCGACAAAACCGGTGAAATGTTGAACTGAAACTTGAACGTGTCGTCCTCACAGACCGTTTCTCTGCTCCGCGTCGTCCCGTGGTGGGCTGGACGGTTTCTATGGCAACAGGACGCTAAAATGTCCGCAGAAAAACAAACAAACGGTTGTACGGAAGCCCACTTGAATTAAAAAAAAAAGGTTTGAAAGTGTTTCGTATTTTGGAGGAAAAACAATTTTATAAAATCATGATGTTTTGGTTTTTTTTTTTGTGACTGAACTAGTTTCTCACATTTTAACCTGAAATTATGTTTTTATTATCGTCTTTCACTGTGAAACAAACTGATCAAAAAGGCATAAAAATTGGTATTAAAACAAATATTATAAATAATAAACAGAAAAAGAAACTAAACAACTGCTGCAGAGAGGAAATAATTAATAATTTAATTTCGAAACTAAAGCTGTCAGATAAACGTTCATTAATGTGCTTCACGGACATCCTGGCTGCTGCTCGCAAGGGGGCGGCAGAGAGCGTGCTGCGTTCACGGACTGAGATCTGACGTCAGTTTACGCAGGCTGCTCTTTCCCCATCAGATGACTTTGATGTTTTACAGCTCCGACACTGAGAGGACTCACTGTGTGTATCAGAGTTAAATCATTAATATTAATAATTAACTTAAATTATTAATATTTACATTTTAACTTGTTTCTATCTGCACGTTTCACTCTTTAACTTTCCTCTTTCTTTTAGTTTCCCTTCTGAAAGCGAGAACACCGAAGACACGCGAATGCAGCACAGTTGAACGTCAGGCCATGAAAGCTGCTAAAAGATCGTCTATTCGAGTTTGAACAGCAACAAAAAAGCAGGACTACACCGTTAAAGTTGTTACCATAGCAACCGGAACCGATCAGACACGTCGATCACAGCTTTCAATCGATCTGTTTTCTGTTTGTCATTTTCACACATTTACTTTATTTTTCAAGGATTATTTTCTTCACGGTCATTTAGTTTATTATCAGAGCAGGAAAATGCGAATACAGTTTTATCATTAGATGTTACTGTCCTGTCAATCATTTCATCATTTAATCATTTAATTCTTTGTGCATTTTGTTTGTAAAACATGAAACAAGTGAAAAACAAAATCTGATCACACTCCAAACACACTGAAATTCACTTTATTCAGAAAACTACAGGCAAACTGAGAAAACGGAACCAGTGACAACAACAAGCTGTTCATTCAACGACTCCAAGGTTTATTTTCCCGACTCGATTAGTCGACTAATCGTTGCATGTTAATAATCGTTCATGTTTTTTTGCTGTGGTTCGTTGGTTTCCTGAAACTGGCTCCGAGTGAGACGTCTGTCCGCGCTCCTCTCAGTCAGCGGGCGGCCGCTCTCAGGTCTCCCGGCTCCCTCGCCTCCTTCTCGGCAGAAACTCCGCGGCTCTCTGACCTCCTGCCCTCGCTGTGTGTCTCCACGGACGGCGGGGATGCTCCGGTTCTGGTTCAAAGCGGCGGTCGTGCTGTGGCTCGCCCCCGGGTCCCTGGGAGCCGCAGCCCGGCTGTACACGGAGGACGACCCGCTGGTGATC
>NW_027185255.1:102500-110000 GCF_022577435.1 Embiotoca jacksoni
TAAACAATGACCTGGGTGTAAATAAATAGTTTGTTTACAAACAAGCTGTTCTTTGTGTGCAGGTGCTGACAGAGAGATCCAGTCCGTCCGACAGCTGATGGTCAACATCCTGCAGAACCACACCAAGCTGGACCGGCCCAACCGCTGTCCTCCGTTAGAGCCATACAGGTACCAAAACCAGACCCAGAACCAGGACCAGACCCAGAACCAGAACCAGGACCAGACCCAGAACTAGGACCAGACCCAGACCCAGGACCAAAACCAGACCCAGAACTAGGACCAGACCCAGGACCAAAACCAGACCCAGACCTAGGACCAAAACCAGACCCAGGACCAAAACCAGACCCAGACCCAGGACCAAAACCAGTCCCAGAACCAGACCCAGAACCAGGACCAGAATCAGACCCAGACCCAGACCCAGGACCAGTCCCAGACCCAGACCCAGGACCGGTACCCCGCCCCGCCTCCTCTAACACCTGTCTCTCTCTGTGTTGTCTGCAGCGCTGCAGACCTGCTGCCTCTGCTGGGTCAAAGGTCAGATCACTACACCGCCGTCATCGTCGAGGATCCAGACTCGTACGTCGGACGAGAGGTAACGGAACCAGGTCCAGTTGTGTCTATCAATCAATCAATCAATCAATCAATCAATCAATCAATCAATCATGAAGCTGAGTATCTCCCTGCAATCACTGATTAATCAGTTCAGTTTACAGTCCCTTACTGTCTTTCCCCTCATTTCCTGTTTATTTACTGTGTGTGTGTGTGTGTGTGTGTGTGTGTGTGTGTGTGCGCGCGTGCAGGTGATCCTGGACCTGCTGCAGTATTCAGGTGTGCAGGTGAAGAGAGCTCTGAGCTCTGATCGCCACCTGCTGGACGCTCTGAAGATCTCAACATTTCCCTCTGTCTACCTGCTGAACCCCAACGGGACGCACGCTCACCTGCACAGGTGAGTACTGACACACACACACACACACACACACACACACACACACACACACACACACACACACACACACACACACACACACACACACACACACACACACACACCTGCTTCAGGTGAGTTGTGTTTCCATCAGTCACCTCTCAGTCTGCACAATAAAGAAACAAATACATTTTTTTACCAACATGGTCACACTTCTATCCTCCTCTTCTTCATCCCCTCCTCCTCCTCCTCCTCCTCTTCTTCACCCCCCCTCCTCCTCGTCCTCCTCCTCTTCTTCATCCCCTCCTCCTCCTCCTCCTCCTCTTCTTCACCCCCCCTCCTCCTCGTCCTCCTCCTCTTCTTCACCCCCCCCTCCTCCTCGTCCTCCTCCTCCTCTTCACCCCCCCCTCCTCGTCCTCCTCCTCTTCTTCACCCCCCCTCCTCCTCGTCCTCCTCCTCTTCTTCACCCCCCCCTCCTCGTCCTCCTCCTCTTCTTCACCCCCCCCCCTCCTCGTCCTCCTCCTCTTCTTCACCCCCCCCTCCTCGTCCTCCTCCTCTTCTTCACCCCCCCTCCTCCTCGTCCTCCTCCTCCTCTTCTTCACCCCCCCTCCTCCTCGTCCTCCTCCTCCTCCTCTTCTTCACCCCCCCTCCTCCTCGTCCTCCTCCTCCTCTTCTTCATCCCCTCCTCGTCCTCCTCCTCCTCTTCTTCACCCCCCCCTCCTCTTCGTCCTCCTCTTCTTCACCCCCCCTCCTCCTCCTCCTCTTCTTCACCCCCCCCTCCTCGTCCTCCTCCTCTTCTTCACCCCCCCTCCTCCTCGTCCTCCTCTTCCTCTTCTTCACCCCCCCCTCCTCGTCCTCCTCCTCCTCCTCTTCTTCTTCACCCCCCCCCTCGTCGTCCTCCTCCTCCTCTTCTTCACCCCCCCTCCTCCTCCTCTTCTTCACCCCCCTCCTCCTCGTCCTCCTCCTCCTCTTCTTCACCCCCCTCCTCCTCGTCCTCCTCCTCCTCTTCTTCACCCCCCCTCCTCCTCCTCTTCTTCACCCCCCCTCCTCGTCCTCCTCCTCCTCTTCTTCACCCCCCCTCCTCCTCGTCCTCCTCTTCCTCTTCTTCACCCCCCCTCCTCGTCCTCCTCCTCCTCTTCTTCTTCACCCCCCCCTCGTCCTCCTCCTCCTCCTCTTCTTCACCCCCCCTCCTCCTCGTCCTCCTCTTCCTCTTCTTCACCCCCCCTCCTCGTCCTCCTCCTCCTCTTCTTCTTCACCCCCCCCCCTCGTCCTCCTCCTCCTCCTCTTCTTCACCCCCCCCTCCTCCTCGTCCTCCTCCTCCTCTTCTTCACCCCCCCTCCTCCTCCTCTTCTTCACCCCCCTCCTCCTCGTCCTCCTCCTCCTCTTCTTCACCCCCCCTCCTCCTCCTCTTCTTCACCCCCCCTCCTCCTCCTCTTCTTCACCCCCCCTCCTCGTCCTCCTCCTCCTCTTCTTCACCCCCCCTCCTCCTCGTCCTCCTCTTCCTCTTCTTCACCCCCCCTCCTCGTCCTCCTCCTCCTCTTCTTCTTCACCCCCCCCCCTCGTCCTCCTCCTCCTCCTCTTCTTCACCCCCCCTCCTCCTCGTCCTCCTCTTCCTCTTCTTCACCCCCCCTCCTCGTCCTCCTCCTCCTCTTCTTCTTCACCCCCCCCTCGTCCTCCTCCTCCTCCTCTTCTTCACCCCCCCTCCTCTTCGTCCTCCTCCTCCTCTTCTTCATCCCCTCCTCGTCCTCCTCCTCCTCTTCTTCACCCCCCCTCCTCCTCCTCTTCTTCACCCCCCCTCCTCCTCCTCTTCTTCACCCCCCCCCCTCCTCGTCCTCCTCCTCTTCTTCACCCCCCCTCCTCTTCGTCCTCCTCTTCTTCACCCCCCTCCTCCTCGTCCCCCTCCTCCTCTTCTTCACCCCCCCTCCTCGTCCTCCTCCTCCTCTTCTTCATCCCCCCTCCTCTTCTTCACCCCCCCTCCTCTTCGTCCTCCTCCTCCTCTTCTTCATCCCCTCCTCGTCCTCCTCCTCCTCTTCTTCACCCCCCCTCCTCCTCCTCTTCTTCACCCCCCCTCCTCCTCCTCTTCTTCACCCCCCCCCCTCCTCGTCCTCCTCCTCTTCTTCACCCCCCCTCCTCTTCGTCCTCCTCTTCTTCACCCCCCTCCTCCTCGTCCCCCTCCTCCTCTTCTTCACCCCCCCTCCTCGTCCTCCTCCTCCTCTTCTTCATCCCCCCTCCTCTTCTTCACCCCCCCTCCTCCTCGTCCTCCTCCTCCTCTTCTTCACCCCCCACTCCTCCTCGTCCTCCTCCTCCTCTTCTTCATCCCCCCTCCTCTTCTTCACCCCCCCTCCTCCTCGTCCTCCTCCTCCTCTTCTTCACCCCCCACTCCTCCTCGTCCTCCTCCTCCTCTTCTTCATCCCCCCTCCTCTTCTTCACCCCCCCTCCTCTTCGTCCTCCTCTTCTTCACCCCCCTCCTCCTCGTCCCCCTCCTCCTCTTCTTCACCCCCCCTCCTCGTCCTCCTCCTCCTCTTCTTCATCCCCCCTCCTCTTCTTCACCCCCCCTCCTCCTCGTCCTCCTCCTCCTCTTCTTCACCCCCCACTCCTCCTCGTCCTCCTCCTCCTCTTCTTCATCCCCCCTCCTCTTCTTCACCCCCCCTCCTCCTCGTCCTCCTCCTCCTCTTCTTCACCCCCCCTCCTCCTCCTCTTCTTCACCCCCCCTCCTCCTCCTCCTCCTCCTCTTCTTCACCCCCCCCCTCCTCCTCAGTGAGAAGCCTCTCCGGTTCTTCTTCTCCTCCTTGTTGAGGTTGTTGTCGGGGGTTCAGCGCAGGTTGAAGTTGGAGGGCAGCAGCTCCAGTCAGATGTTGGCGCCGGACAAACTGAGTTCAGAACCCTGGAGGGACTTTGACAGGTGAGTGACTGGACCGGGTCGGACTCAGTCGGACCGGTTCAGAACCGGGTCAGAACCAGGTGTGTGACCGTCCTCGTGTCTCTGCAGATCTGTGGTGTACTCGGCTGACCTGGAGTCGGCGCTGCACTACCTGCTGAGGGTTGAACTCGCTACCCACAATACACTGGAGGGGGAGGAGCTAAAGGTTTTCAAGGACTTTGTGACTTTGGTCGCCAAGGTAACAGCACAGCTCCAGTACTATACAGGTCCAGATGAACCTCCTGAGGCCCCGCCCCCTCCGTGTTCTGATAACTGATCTGTCTGTCTCCACCTGTCCAGCTGTATCCAGGTGGAGGCTCGGTGGTGAAGCTGATGGAGACGCTCTCTGATTGGCTGCTCAGTCTGCCGCTGCAGGGAATCCCCTACCAGGCAGTCCTGGACCTGGTGGACAACAAGATGAGGGTGACACACACTCACGCACGCACGCACACACACACACACACACACACACACACACACACACACACACACACACACACACACACACACACACACACACGAGCAGCAGCTCAAGTCCTGTTTCCTCTCCAGATCTCGGGTGTGTTCTTGGGGGCGGAGCTTCGCTGGGTTGGTTGCCAGGGCAGTAGGGCCGGTCTCCGTGGTTACCCATGTTCTCTCTGGACTCTGTTCCACGTTCTCACTGTCCAACATGATGCCACGCCCACTGCACTGGAGAACACAGGTACACACATGCACGCACACACACACACACACACATTTTTCAGAAGGCTGTTTGGGAGCTGAAAGGTGTGTGTGTGTGTGTGTGTGTGTGTGTGTGTGTGTGTGTGTGTGTGTGTGTGTGTGTGTGTGTGACTCAGGTCTGGAGGGCGAGGTCGCTCCGGTGCTGCAGGTGATGCGTCGCTACATCCGGACTTTCTTCGGCTGTGAGGAATGCGGTCGACACTTCGAACAGGCGGCGGCAGCTGGTGTGGGCGGAGTCACAACGAGAGAGCAGCAGATCCTCTGGTTGTGGAGGCAACACAACCGGGTCAACTACAGAGTGGCAGGTACACACACACACACACACACAGAAACACACACACACACACACACACACACACACACACACACACACACACACACAGAAACACACACACACACACAGAAACACACACAGAAACACACACACACACACACAGAAACACACATACAGAAACACACACACACACACACACACACACAGAAACACACATACAGAAACACACACACACACACAGAAACACACACACACACACAGAAACACACACACACACACACACAGAAACACACACAGAAACACACACACACACACACACACACACACACACACACAGAAACACACACACACACACACACACAGAAACACACATACAGAAACACACACACACACACACACACACACAGAAACACACATACAGAAACACACACACACACACAAATATTTTCTCCTGAACCGACTTCACAGAATAAAAATCTGGTTCATTGATCAGTTTCTGATCGAAGGTATTGATGATCACATGTTTATTGTTTTTTTTTTGTTTTGTTTTGTTTTTGGGTAAATGTTGACAAACTGCTGAATCCAGCTTCTGAGACCTGAACAACAAACATTTACAAAACAAAAACAAATAAATGGTGAACAACCAACATCTTAACAACAAATAAACAACAAAATAAACAGTAAACATAAACATTCTAACAACAAAATCAAATAAACGTAACAACATAAACCAATAAACAAGTACCCAAAAAACTTCTAAACAAACAAGTAAACAACAAACATCCAAACAAAAAAATCATACATAAATGACAAACAAGTAAACAACAAAATAAAAACAAGTAAATAAACAGTAAACAACAAAACATTCTAAAAACAAAAACTAAGAAGCATAAAACAACATAAACAAATAAACAGCACCGAACTAAAAACAACAATAAACAACTAAAGGAAATCAAATAACAAACAAGTAAACATACAAATAAACAAGCAAACAACAACAAACATGGAAATAACAGTCAATACAGATTCTAAAACTGTTTCTGATGGTTTTCCTCCTCCTCCTCCTCCTCCTGCAGGCTCTCTGAGTGATGACCCCCTCTTCCCTAAAGCTCCCTGGCCTAGCCCCTCCCTCTGCGCCTCCTGTCATGAGGAGAAAAACGGCGTCCACGTTTGGAACTACGACAGCGTCCTGCGGTTCCTGAGACATCACTACGGAGCCTCCAACCTGTCGCCCAAATACTCCCTGACTCCCCCGCGACTCCCTGCTCCTCCTCCTCCTGTTACCGAGCCTGGACGGACCGGCCGGCCTCAGGAGGAGCAGCGAGGAGCAGCAGCAGGAGGAGGCACGAAAGAGCCGGAGAAGACTTCGGAGCATCGAGCTGAACATCAGGCTGTGAGGGGGGAGGGGCTGGGAGGAGGAAGAGGAGGAGCAGGAGGAGCAGGAGGAGCAGCAGGCGTGTGGATTCTGGGTCTGGGCTTCAACAGCGTGGACATGAGTCTGTGTGTGGTTCTGTACGTCTGCTCCTGCCTCTTCCTCATGCTCCTCTTCTTCTTCTTCAAAGTCCGCTCCAGGAGGTGGAAACTGCGACACTCACGACTCTACGTCTGACCGGACCGGACCGGACCGGACCGAAAACCAGGAGCTCCTCAAGGAGCCACAGCGATCTGATCAGCGATTTGAAAGTGTTTTACGTGTTTTATCGATCACACGGTTGGTCAAGAAAACAATGAGATCAATAACGACACGAAGTGTTTTTAAGCTCTGACGTCACAAACTTTTATTTTCTGACGGATCAAATCAAACTGTCGATAACAGTCCGTCCAATCAGAGCCTCACATGGAGGAATGCTCCGCCCACTTTTACTGACGCTCATACAAATAAAAACACAAATCAGCAGAAATAAAACCTTCTGTATCATATACACGAACCAGAACCAGTCCGGTTCGGACTTCAGTGACTCTCAAGTCTGGATTTATTGATTTGTTCAGATCAGGTGGGTTATTAAAGATGTGTGTCGGACCAGAACCGGGTCTGTATCCAAGAATCCAACAGGAGAGATGTGGCCATCGCCTCGGACCTGAACCAGATCAGAACCGGATCAGAGCCTCTCAGTTCACCTAGTGCCAAATGTTTTTACCAACTGACAGACGACACACCTGTCCTCTCAGGCCCCGCCCCCTCTGGACAAACACTATGTGTGTGTGTGCATGTAATTTGAGGACAGACCTTGAAAGGGCTGTTTGAGGGTCCAGGTCAGAACCAGAACCAGGTCCAGGTCTGAGTTCAGGGCCCAGGACTACTGGTCCTCTCATGGATAGACAGGCCTGTGTGTGTGTGTGTGTGTGGCGGGGGGGGGGGGGGGGGTGGATGTGTGTGTGGTCCAGACAACCACTGAGCCCTCCCAATGAACCGATCACACTGATTTATTGTATTATTGATGAGACGGTTTGGCGACACCTGGTGGTATTTTTCAGAAACACGACTTCAGAGCGAACAGGAAACTACCAGAGTTCATAATTAATGTTTTTCTTTCTGTTAAATTTAGTTATTGATCCGATTCGCTGCTGACGCTTTATTTATACGATCATCAGGTTTGATCAGTTCGATCCGGCTAAAATAGAACAGTAACTGTTCACGTGAATTTTTCACGTCTCTAA
>NW_027185255.1:115000-117500 GCF_022577435.1 Embiotoca jacksoni
TAGTCGACTGTAGAGGACTGTAGTGGACTGTAGAGGACTGTAGATGACTGTAGATGACTGTAGCTGACCGTAGAGGACTGCTGTGGACTTTAGCTGACTGTGGTGGACTGTAGTGGACTGTGGAGGACTGTAGTGGACTGTATTTAACTGTAGTGGACTGTAGAGGACTGTAGAGGACTGTAGTGGACTGTAGAGAACTGTAGATAACTGTATCTGACTGTATCTGAATGTAGTGCACTGTAGGGGACTGTAGATGACTGTAGTGGACTGCAGTTGACTGTAGATGACTGAA
The DNA here is from genome assembly GCF_022577435.1 of Embiotoca jacksoni. NCBI lineage: Eukaryota > Metazoa > Chordata > Actinopteri > Embiotocidae > Embiotoca > Embiotoca jacksoni. The sequence continues at coordinate 115,293 of NW_027185255.1, forward strand.
GTGGATTGTAGAGGACTGTAGTGGACTGTAGTGGACTGTAGATGACTGTAGTGGACTGTAGAGGACTGTAGATGACTGAAGTGGTTTGTAGAGGACTGTAGTGGACCGTAGATAACTGTAGTGGACTGTAGATGACTGTAGTGGACTGTAGATGACTGAAGTGGACTGTAGAGGACTGTAGTGTACTGTAGAGGACTGTAGATGACTGTAGTGGACTGTAGAGGACTGTAGTGGACTGTAGATATATGTAGTGGACTGTAGATGACTGAAGTGGACTGTAGAGGACTGTAGTGGACTGTAGAGGACTGTAGATGACTGTATTGGACTGTAGTTGACTGTAGGTGACTGTAGAGGACTGTAGTGTACTGTAGAGGACTGTAGTGGAATGTAGTGGACTGTAGTGGAATGTAGTGGACTGTAGATGACTGAAGTGGACTGTAGAGGACTGTAGTTTACTGTAGATGACTGTAGTTGACTGTAGATGACAAAAGTGGACTGTAGAGGACTGTAGGTGACTGTAGAGGACTGTAGTGGACTGTAGAGGACTGTAGTGGACTGTAGAGGACTGTAGATGACTGTAGTGGACTGTAGATGACTGTAGAGGACTGTAGTGTACTGTAGAGGACTGTAGTGGACTGTAGAGGACTGTAGTGGACTGTAGTGGACTGCAGATGACTGTAGAGGACTGTAGTGTACTGTAGAGGACTGTAGTGGACTGTAGATGACTGTAGTTGACTGTAGATGACTGTAGCTGGTTGTAGATGACTGTAGATGACTGTAGTGGACTGTAGATGACTGTAGCTGGTTGTAGATGACTGTAGTGGACTGTTATTGACTGTAGAGGACTGTAGATGACTGTAGTGGACTGTAGATGACTGTAGAGGACTGTAGTGTACTGTAGAGGACTGTAGAGGACTGTAGTGTACTGTAGATGACTGTAGTTGACTGTAGATGACTGTAGCTGGTTGTAGATGACTGTAGTTGACTGTAGATGACTGTAGCTGGTTGTAGATGACTGTAGATGACTGTAGCTGGTTGTAGATGACTGTAGCTGACTGTAGATGACTGTAGCTGGTTGTAGATGACTGTAGTTGACTGTAGATGACTGTAGCTGGTTGTAGATGACTGTAGATGACTGTAGCTGGTTGTAGATGACTGTAGTTGACTGTAGATGACTGTAGCTGGTTGTAGATGACTGTAGATGACTGTAGCTGGTTGTAGATGACTGTAGATGACTGTAGTGGACTGTTATTGACTGAGGCAGAGACCGGCGGCCATGTTTGATTCTAACATCTGCTCCTCCTTCCAGCTGTTTCTCGGCGCTGACCTGACTCCATCTTGATGATCTTCCATCTCCTCCTCCCCCTACCTCAGACCTTTGACCTTTGACCTCACTATTTGCCCCACCACGGCGCCATGGATGTGAAACATTTTGGAGGAATTCCCTGCAGCCTCCCTGACACCTAGACGCCCTCCGCCCTCCTCCGTCAGGACCGTCCTCCAGGCCCCCTCCCACCCCACCCACCCCTCCCAGCCTCCACCATGTCGGAGGGGCTGCTGCAGGTGGAGATCCCTGACTTCGGCAGTAACGTGCTGGGCAACCTGAATGAGCAGCGGCTGCTGGGTCACTACTGTGACGTCTCCATCCTGGTGCAGGGTCAGGCCTTCAAGGCGCACCGGGCCGTCCTCGCCGCCTCCTCGCTCTACTTCAGAGACCTGTTCAGCTCCGCAGCCGCCGACTCTTCCTCCTCCTCTTCCTCCCTGTCCTCCTCCTCTCAGTCGGTGTTCGAGCTGCCGTCCTCGGTGACACCGACATGTTTCCAGCAGATCCTGTCCTTCTGCTACACCGGCCGCCTCAGCATGGCCGCCAGCGAGCAGCTGGTGCTCATGTACACAGCCGGGTACCTGCAGATCCAGAATATCGTGGAGCGAGGCATGGAGCTGATGATGATGAAGGCCTCGTCCTCCTCCTCGCCGCTCTGCTGCGACTCACAGGTGAGTGAAGGAGGACTTGCAGAGGAGCTATAAGATGTTTCAGTCTGTCAGTCTGAGATCTCAGCAGCCTCTAGTGGACATCAGAGGAACTGCAGATCTGAGGATTCAGAACAGAGACTGTTTCTAAAAGAGTTCCTAGCTTCAGGTCTGTAAAATGGTTCTGATCCAGAAGTGTCTTCAGCTGCAATACCAGCGAGTGCCACTAGAGGTCGG
>NW_027185255.1:122500-147500 GCF_022577435.1 Embiotoca jacksoni
GAGACGCTAAACAAGTAAGAGACGTTAAACAAGTAAGAGACGTGAAACAAGAGACGTTAAACAAGTAAGAGACGCTAAACAAGTAAGAGACGTTAAAAAGTAAGAGACGTTAAACAAGTAAGAGACGTTAAACAAGTAAGAGAAACTAAACAAGTAAGAGACGTTAAACAAGTAAAAGACACTAAACAAGTAAGAGACGTTAAACAAGTAAGAGACGCTAAACAAGTAAGAGATGTTAAAAAGTAAGAGACATTGAACAAGTAAGAGACACTAAACAAGTAAGAGACGTTAAACAAGTAAAAGACACTAAACAAGTAAGAGACGCTAAACAAGTAAGAGATGTTAAACAAGAGACGTTAAACAAGTAAGAGACGTGAAATAAGTAAGAGACACTAAACAAGTAAGAGACGTGAAATAAGTAAGAGACGTTAAACAAGTAAGAGACGTGAAATAAGTAAGAGACATTAAACAAGTAAGAGACATTAAACAAGTAAGAAACGTTAAACAAGTAAGAGACGTTAAACACGTAAGAGACGTTAAACAAGTAAGAGACGTTAAACAAGTAAGAAACGTTAAACAAGTAAGAGACGTTAAACAAGTAAGAGACGTTAAACAAGTAAGAGACACTAAATAAGTAAGAGACACTAAACAAGTAAGAGACACTAAACAAGTAAGAGACGTGAAATAAGTAAGAGACGTTAAACAAGTAAGAGACGTTAAACAAGTAAGAGACACTAAACAAGTAAGAGATGTGAAATAAGTAAGAGACGTTAAACAAGAGACGTTAAACAAGTAAGAGACACTAAACAAGTAAGAGACGTTAAACAAGTAAGAGACGTTAAACAAGTAAGAGACATTAAACAAGTAAGAAACGTTAAACAAGTAAGAGACGTTAAACACGTAAGAGACGTTAAACAAGTAAGAGACGTTAAACAAGTAAGAGACGTTAAACAAGTAAGAGACACTAAATAAGTAAGAGACACTAAACAAGTAAGAGACGTGAAATAAGTAAGAGACGTTAAACAAGTAAGAGACGTTAAACAAGTAAGAGACACTAAACAAGTAAGAGATGTGAAATAAGTAAGAGACGTTAAACAAGAGACGTTAAACAAGTAAGAGACACTAAACAAGTAAGAGACGTTAAACAAGTAAGAGACGTTAAACAAGTAAGAGACATTAAACAAGTAAGAAACGTTAAACAAGTAAGAGACGTTAAACACGTAAGAGACGTTAAACAAGTAAGAGACGTTAAACAAGTAAGAAACGTTAAACAAGTAAGAGACGTTAAACAAGTAAGAGACACTAAATAAGTAAGAGACACTAAACAAGTAAGAGACACTAAACAAGTAAGAGACGTGAAATAAGTAAGAGACGTTAAACAAGTAAGAGACGTTAAACAAGTAAGAGACACTAAACAAGTAAGAGATGTGAAATAAGTAAGAGACGTTAAACAAGAGACGTTAAACAAGTAAGAGACACTAAACAAGTAAGAGACGTTAAACAAGAGACGTTAAACAAGTAAGAGACGTGAAATAAGCAAGAGACATTAAACAAGTAAGAGACGTTAAACAAGTAAGAGATGTTAAACAAGTAAGAGACACTAAACAAGTAAGAGACGTTAAACAAGAGACGTTAAACAAGTAAGAGACGTGAAATAAGCAAGAGACATTAAACAAGTAAGAGACGTTAAACAAGTAAGAGATGTTAAACAAGTAAGAAACGTTAAACAAGTAAGAGACACTAAACAAGTAAGAGATGTGAAATAAGTAAGAGACGTTAAACAAGAGACGTTAAACAAGTAAGAGACACTAAACAAGTAAGAGACGTTAAACAAGTAAGAGACGTTAAACAAGTAAGAGACATTAAACAAGTAAGAAACGTTAAACAAGTAAGAGACGTTAAACACGTAAGAGACGTTAAACAAGTAAGAGACGTTAAACAAGTAAGAAACGTTAAACAAGTAAGAGACGTTAAACAAGTAAGAGACGTTAAACAAGTAAGAGACACTAAATAAGTAAGAGACACTAAACAAGTAAGAGACACTAAACAAGTAAGAGACGTGAAATAAGTAAGAGACGTTAAACAAGTAAGAGACGTTAAACAAGTAAGAGACACTAAACAAGTAAGAGATGTGAAATAAGTAAGAGACGTTAAACAAGAGACGTTAAACAAGTAAGAGACACTAAACAAGTAAGAGACGTTAAACAAGAGACGTTAAACAAGTAAGAGACGTGAAATAAGCAAGAGACATTAAACAAGTAAGAGACGTTAAACAAGTAAGAGATGTTAAACAAGTAAGAGACACTAAACAAGTAAGAGACGTTAAACAAGAGACGTTAAACAAGTAAGAGACGTGAAATAAGCAAGAGACATTAAACAAGTAAGAGACGTTAAACAAGTAAGAGATGTTAAACAAGTAAGAAACGTTAAACAAGTAAGAGACACTAAACAAGTAAGAGATGTGAAATAAGTAAGAGACGTTAAACAAGAGACGTTAAACAAGTAAGAGACACTAAACAAGTAAGAGGCGTTAAACAAGAGACGTTAAACAAGTAAGAGACGTGAAATAAGCAAGAGACATTAAACAAGTAAGAGACGTTAAACAAGTAAGAGATGTTAAACAAGTAAGAAACGTTAAACAAGTAAGAGACGTTAAACAAGTAAGAGATGTTAAACAAGTAAGAAACGTTAAACCAGTAAGAGACGTTGAACAAGTAAGAGACGTTAAACAAGTAAGAAACGTTAAAAAGTAAGAGACGTTAAACAAGTAAGAGACGTTAAACAAGTAAGAAACGTTAAACAAGTAAGAGACGTTAAACAAGTAAGAGACGTTAAACAAGTAAGAAACGTTAAACAAGTAAGAGACGTTAAACACGTAAGAGACGTGAAATAAGTAAGAGACGTTAAACAAGTAAGAAACGTTAAACAAGTAAGAGACGTTAAACACGTAAGAGACGTGAAATAAGTAAGAGACGTTAAACAAGTAAGAGACGTTAAACAAGTAAGAAACGTTAAAAAGTAAGAGACGTTAAACAAGTAAGAAACGTTAAACAAGTAAGAGACGTTAAACAAGTAAGAAACGTTAAACAAGTAAGAAACGTTAAACAAGTAAGAGACGTGAAATAAGTAAGAGACGTTAAACAAGTAAGAGACGTTAAACAAGTAAGAAACGTTAAACAAGTAAGAGACGTTAAACAAGTAAGAAACGTTAAAAAGTAAGAGACGTTAAACAAGTAAGAAACGTTAAACAAGTAAGAGACGTTAAACAAGTAAGAAACGTTAAAAAGTAAGAGACGTTAAACAAGTAAGAAACGTTAAACAAGTAAGAAACGTTAAACAAGTAAGAGACGTTAAACAAGTAAGAAACGTTAAAAAGTAAGAGACGTTAAACAAGTAAGAAACGTTAAACAAGTAAGAAACGTTAAACAAGTAAGAGACGTTAAACAAGTAAGAGACGTTAAACAAGTAAGAAACGTTAAACAAGTAAGAGACGTTAAACAAGTAAGAGACATTAAACAGCTATAATCAGATATTTTAACATAATTCTTAGAAAAAGTACAGAAAACGTGACGTCACTGCTTCGCCCTGCAACACTAAAGTGTACATCAGTAGTAATTAGACAGGATCAAATAAATCAACAGGGACCGGAGACGTTCTCAAACTATGTTTTAATTCATTTTACTGATTAAAAGTTTTGGATGGAAGATGAAACGTTCTTGTCTGTAGGACCATCGTCCTCAAACTGAGATAAAACCTCTGTTAGGCTGAAGAAGGGTTCACCTGTTGGTTCACCTGTTGTTTGGATGAAACCTTTGAAGATGTCACAAAACGATACTTCAGAACAAAACGTCTCTTTGAGCTTCAAACTCTTTGATTTATGGATTTAAAACATCGATATGAGGATCAATAACTGATCAGAATTCTACACTCGTCACATCTTGACTTCACAACAGAGCGGGTCCGGGGCTGGCTGCTGCCGCTCTGCATGCTGGGAGCCGTAGTCCACCTTCCGGCGCCATTCTGAACCCCATAAACATCACCAGCAAATCACAGCAGCCCCAGTCATCCTCTCGACCAATCACAGCCCCTCAACCACATCGCTGACCAATCACAGTGCTTTAGATCCCCTAGCAACAAATCATCGCCCCGCAACTTCCGCGCAGCCAATCAGAGCGCCTCGTGCCCCCGGCCAGCCAATCCGATCACAACAACATCCGTGACGCTGCTCGGCACTGCGCTTGCGCACTCGGTGGACAGCTGATAACTCATCTATTATGCTTCTTCGCTGAATAAAAAGCTTACAGCAAAGAGCGGGGACCCGCCGCGGGACGCACCGGAGGACCGAAACTCAAAGTAAAGACGCCTCTCTGCTGGGTGGCGGTGGGCTGAGCGGGGGGACGCGGCGGGACGCGGCGGGGTTTGTCCGGGAGGGTGACGGAGGCTGACGGAGGCTGACGGAGGCTGGCGGCCGCTCGGCGCCTTCAGACAAAGCTCAGCTAACAGGCTAACGGCTCGTTAGCTAGCCAAACACGGAGCGGTAACATCGGATTCACGAATTAATCTGCTCGAGCGGCACCTCACCGGCACCTCACCGGCACCTCACCGGCACACAGCTGTCAATAGACCCGCTTCGACACGCGCTCACGCAGCTCCACGGCCGGCGGGTTTACTAGTAACGACGTGTTAGTTGCTCGGTGAGTAGCCCAGCGCGGCTAGCAGCCACCTAGCTGCTCTGCTTGCCCGCCATCTTTTAAAGCCACATAAACGGGATGTTTGTTGGTCGGTAAAACCGCCGCAGCCGCGCGGCTGTCGCGGCCAGAGCGAAGGCTTTCCCCGGGATCAGCGGGAATCCGCCGCCCCGCGAGTCTTTCCGCGGCCGGAGCCGCTCGTTCAGCGGGTTTCAGACGTTTTGTCGGTCGCAACGGCGGCTGTTAGCAGTTAGCTCGCCCTTTAGCCGCCGCACCGCGGCAGCAGCGTGCCAGCTACCGGGCTCCAGCGGCGGCGGCTCCCCGCCGGACTCCGGGGGACACCGGGGCTGTCCGGAGGAGGTCCGGGGTTCGTTCGGTGGCCGACAGGCAGGTAGGAGGCTGGGGGTGTCCGGTCCACGGCCGGTGGGTGTCGGACACACGGCGGACCGGCTGCTGGTGTCCGGAGCGAATTAAAGGCTGGAAAAGTTTCTGGAGTTTAAAAGATCGATTAATCGACTGGTGTCACTGAGATGATCGACTTACAAACTACAAGTGGTGACCAGCTTCATCCGTCAACAGCTTCAGCTGCTGATTCGATCATTTAAAAAAATGATCAGAAAATTAATCCGTGATTAAAAGTAATCATTATTGATCAGCTGATCTCATCCTGTCAGATCGATCATGTCTTTATGAGTTCATATCTTTTTTCTTTTTTTTTTACAAAACATAATGCTGAAATAGTAAATATATGTATATATTTTTTTCTTTTATAATTATTGATTATGATCAGCCTTCATTACACATCTGTCAGATCAGCGTGTTTAATATAAACTTTATATTCAGTACAAATCGATAATGTTGTCAGACATATTTATCAGAATTGTTTTTTTACTCTCATATCAGTCAATATCAGTCAATAACCAATATCTATACAGCTCAGCTCGTTTATTGATGAGCTCCGATCGAAAAGATTTTGATTTGTTTTAGTTATCAATAGTTTTCCCGATTGATGGTCTCGATCTGTAACGTTGAAGTTGGAACTGATGGTTGTTTCAAACAAACAATCTGATTTACAGTCACAATAAAAGCACCGACTGATAATCGATTGGTGATCGGTCGGTTTGAGCGGTTCTTGCTGGGGTTTTTGGAGTCACAGAAAAAAAAGTGAAATTAGGTTTTCTCTCGAGCAGCTAATGATTAGTTATTGATTAGTCTGAGAGGTTCTGATGTCATAAACTACTTTTTACATCTCAATCGTTTGTAGTTTTACTGTTTTGAGTTAAAAAAAAAAAAACATTCGCCGATTAATAAACTGGAAAATAATCACCAGCAGTTTTGATAATTGGTCGATAAATGTTCAGTGTTTCTGTTTGACGGAGACGTTTTGAAGACTTCAGATGTGGAAACTTTTTGTGATTTTTCTTTTTTCCTTTCTGTTGTGTTATTGAGAAACGATCGATTAAGACTGTAATCAACAGATTAATCAATGATGGAAACAATCGTTATCTGCAGGTGTAAAAAAAAAAAGATGAAACAAAGGTAAACAGAAATTAAAGAGGATAAAGTGAATAAATAAATATTTCCCTGGTGGTTGATGAGAACAGAGCTCCTGGTGTTGTTGATCAGACTGATTGATTATCGTTTGGACTCCAGTTCTTCCACGTGTTTGAATTCGTACGAATTCCTTTAAACTGAGTTTTGGATGTTTTTCCAGCTGAACTCGTCTCTGTGATGACGGGCAGACGTCCTCCGGATGAGTGACAGCTCAATCGTTGATCGGGGTCGTAGGAAACCGAGTGTTTGGTGTCGGATGTAGACTAAAGTTTTGAGCTCTGTGAACATCTTCGCCTCTCTGGTTATTATTGACGAGTCAGTCGATATGTCCGATCGATCGTTGTGTCTGTGAAATGTACTGAAACAGCTCTGACGGTTTCTCAGGTCGCTGTCAACCTTTTTATTTCTGTTTTTAATGAGCAGAAACACGATAAAGACTTCGTACATCAGAACAGCTGATCGTCTCGTCTGAAAGCTTAGAGACACTCAGACCTGCGGAGGATCAATACTTCTGATTGATGAGCAATTTGTCTGAACTGTGAATGTTCTGGTGGCTTAACTGTCTCATGACGGGTTTAATGTTGGGTTCTGATGGTTCTGGTTCGGTTCTGAGGCTCAGGGGAACCAGGTCAGACCGGGATGCCTGTGGCTCCTCTAGATGAACAGGTGGTGGCGCTACCTGTCCTCGTGTGTTCCATTAAACCACAGAAGAAGTAACGAGACGACGTCACTAAACAGTAGGAAGCTACGTGGAAACATTTCTGCTGCTTTCGTACAGATCGGGTGATGATGTCAGAGTCCTCTGTGTTATCTAATCATGCCAGTGACTGGTTTCGTGACAACCGAGGCCGGAGGCGTGTATTCCCCCGGGTCGTCCGGTCCCGTTTTTCGTGATTAAAAAAAATTATGGTATGATGACATCTTGCACCCGAAAGGTCAAAGGTCGTCCGTCCCCTGGTCTAAACTCTGCTGATTGCGTAAATCTGCTGCGTGTCGGGTCGAACGCGTGTGTGTGTGTGTGTGTGTGTGTGTGTGTGTGTGTGTGTGTGTGTGTGTGTGTGTGTGTGTGTGTGTGTGTGTGTGTGTGTGTGTGTGAAGCATCGTCTGTTGTCATGGCAACAACTCTGTTCTATCAGGATCAGATTTATTGGACAAAGTCTTCACAACAGATATGATGAGTCTGGAGACTGACTGCTGATTGGTTGGAGGATGAGGTTCTGTGCAGTGTATATATATATATTCTCATCATATATATATATATATATATATATATATATATATATAATTAATTTAAAGAAGACAACTAGTATCAAAGCAGCAGCAGATGAATTTTCTAACGGCTCGTTGATAATCTGACTTGTTGTCTTGGTTCTCGTAGCTCTCGAACCAGATTTCGAGTCCTTTCAAAATCGTTTCCAAGTCTTCACACACACTAATAATTTTTTCCAAACAGCTGGGATATACTCAGGAACGTGATATAAGCCATGTTGTTACTTAAATAGTAATTTTGCATGTTTTCTGTTGTTCTTTGAAGGAGTTAAACATCTTAAATTGTACAACCCCGTTTCCAAAAAAAGTTGGGATGCTTTGTAAAAATGTAAATAATAACAGAACTTGACTGAAAATAGACCAAAGACAACATCTCAAATGTGGAAAGTTTCTTTTGAAACCGATAAATATCTTCTCATTGTGAATCTGATGCAGCAACACGTCTCTCTAAGTTGTTCCAGGATCATGTTCACCACTGAGCTACATCAACTCTTCTTTTAACAACACTCTGGAAACGTTGGGGAACTGAGGAGACCAGTTTCTGGAGTTTTGAAAGTGAAATGTGGTCCCATTCTCGCCTGATTTCAGCTGCTCCACAGTTCAGGGTCTCCTTTGTTGTAGTTTTCATTTTCACGATACTCCAAATGTGGTTGGACGTTGTTCTGCTGAAATAAACAAGACCTTCCCTGAAAGAGACGTTGTCTGGATGGCAGCATATGTTGCTCCAAAACCTGAATATATCATTCAGCATTAATGCTTCCTTCCAGATGTTCAAGCTACCCATGCCATGTGCACTAATGCATCCCTGTACCATCACAGATACTGGCTTTAGAACTGAGCTGATAACAAGCTGGATGGTCCCTCTCCTCTTTAACCTGGAGGATGCAGCGTCCATGATTTCCAAACAGAATCTCAGATTGTGATCCATCAGACCTCAGGACAGTTGTCCACTTCACCTCAGTCTATCTTCAATGATCTCGGTCCAGAGAAGGCGGCGGTGTTTCTGGATCATGTTTCTATCTGGTTTCTTCTTTGGAGAGTTTTAACATCATTTGTGGACGCAGCGATGAACTGTTCACAGACGATGGTTTTCACAAGTGTTCCTGAGCCCATGCAGTGATTTCCACTCCAGAATAGTGTGTTTTTAATGCAGTGCTGCCTGAGGGCCCGAAGATCACCACCATCCAATATTGGTTTCCAGCCTTGTCCCTTGTGTTCAGAGATTTCTCCAGATTCTCTGAATCTTTTAATGATATTATGAACCGTAGACGATGAAATCCACTAATTCTTTGTAGTTTTACGTTGAGGAACATTATTCTTAGATTGTTGAACTATTTTCTAACAGTCTTTCACAGAGTGGTGAACCTCTCCTCATTGTACAACACAAAAAACTCGGTTTCAACATTTGATATGTTGTCTTTGGTCTATTTTCTATTAAACGAGTTTACATGGTTTACAAATCATTACGTTTTGTTTTTATTTATATTTTCTCTCTGTTTCAGGTTGTGCGATGGGAGTTTGTCTCTTTGGGGGAAACATCAAACTGAAGCATCAACACCAGCAGCACCTGAACTGAACACACACTAACACACACCTGTGTGCCTGCACACACACACACACACACACACACACACACACCCACACACACACACCCACTCCGCCCACAGAGGGAGTAGACTTTTCCCCTGTAGGTCAAACACTGCCGTTCCACGGTGCATTGCTGCGTCACTGTCGTCCACCATGTCGGACGCCCCGGAGGCTGCACCCCCCAGCCCCCCTACTCTCACCAACCCGGCCCCCCCTGAGGTCACCAACCCCACCAAACCGGGCAGGTAGGAAACACCTGACTGACCACATGATCGCTTTCATTGATTAACATCCTGAAGTAGAGTAGCGTTCTGTCAGATGACCGTTCAAATGTCACGTTAAGTCTGAAGAAACAGGAATCGGATCAATAAAAAGATCAATTCTCAGTGATGGTGATGGTGGTGATGATGTCATCATCCTGCTGTGTCCCTCAGGAAGACCAACCAGCTGCAGTACATGCAGAACGTGGTGGTGAAGACTCTGTGGAAGCACCAGTTCGCGTGGCCGTTCTACCAGCCAGTCGACGCCATCAAACTGTGTCTGGCGGTACGTCAGCCGACCTTCATCACAACAAACGACATGTCAATCATCTGTTGCTGTGTTCTCAAACTGTGGACTGAGACGGTTAGCATTATGCTAAGCTAAGATAACCACACCCTCTTTTCTGCAGGACTACCACAAGGTGATCAAGAACCCAATGGACATGGGAACCATCAAGAAACGTCTGGAGAACAATTATTACTGGAGCGCCAGCGAAGCCATGCAGGACTTCAACACCATGTTCACCAACTGTTACATCTACAACAAGGTACACACACACACACACACACACACACACACACACACACACACACACACACATCTACAACAAGGTACACACACACACACACACACACATCTACAACAAGGTACACACACACACACACATCTACAACAAGGTACACACACACACACACACATCTACAACAAGGTACACACACACACACACACACACACACATCTACAACAAGGTACACACACACACACACACATCTACAACAAGGCGCACACACACACACACACACACACACACACACACACACACATCTACAACAAGGTACACACACACACACACACACACACACACACACATCTACAACAAGGTACACACACACACACACACACATCTACAACAAGGCGCGCACACACACACACACACACACACACACACATCTACAACAAGGTACACACACACACATCTACAACAAGGCACACACACACATCTACAACAAGGTACACACACATCTACAACAAGGTATACACACACACACATCTACAACAAGGTACACACACACATCTACAACAAGGTATACACACACATCTACAACAAGGTACACACACATCTACAACAAGGTATACACACACACATCTACAACAAGGTACACACACACATCTACAACAAGGTACACACACACATCTACAACAAGGTACACACACACACACATCTACAACAAGGTACACACACACACACACACATCTACAACAAGGTACACACACACACATCTACAACAAGGTACACACACACATCTACAACAAGGTACACACACACATCTACAACAAGGTACACTCACGCACATCTATACACTGTGCTACTTTAAAGGAGCACTCTGTAACAGTTTGTGGAGCCTCAGTGTAGCTGTGACACCTGAAAACACCTTCATCTCTGTGTGTGTGTGTGTGTGTGTGTGTGTGTGTGTGTGTGTGTGTGTGTGTGTGTGTGTGTGTCTCCAGCCCACAGATGACATCGTCCTCATGGCTCAGGCTTTAGAGAAGATCTTCCTGCAGAAAGTTGCTCAGATGCCTCAAGAAGAAGTCGCTCTGCTGCCTCCAGCTCCTAAAGGCAAGAACAAGAGCAAGCAGCCCGCTGCTACTCCAGGTAATACTGCACGTAGTACTGCTCGTGGTACTGCACGTAGTACTGCACGTAGTACTGCTCGTGGTACTGCTCGTGGTACTGCAAGTGGTACTGCAAGTAGTACTGCACGTGGTACTGCAGGTGGTACTGCAAGTAGTACTGCACGTGGTACTGCAAGTAGTACTGCTCGTGGTACTGCACGTGGTACTGCTCGTGGTACTGCTCGTGGTACTGCTCGTGGTACTGCTCGTGGTACTGGACGTGGTACTGCAAGTGGTACTGCAAGTGGTACTGTTACTTTGTAGTACTGCAGTACTGACAGTACTCTGTGCTATCTTGTAGTACTACAATACCAACAGTACTCGTGTGATGTTACTTTGGAGTACTCTGTGTTCTCTTTCACTACTAACAGTACTCTGTGCAATGTTACTTTGCAGTACGCTGAGTTACTTTGTAGTACTGCAGTACTGACAGTACTCTTTGTATCTCTTCCTCAGTGAGTCAGCAGGCGGAGTCTTCAGCCTCCCCTCCCCCCTCCTATCCTTCCCCCAGTCCCTCTCAGACACCTGTAATCTCGACCACACCCACACCTGTCCAGGCCACGCCCCCTGTCTCTACCCTGCAGCCCCCAGCAGCCATGATGCCATCTGCACAGCCTGTCGTCAAGGTAACAGCCGTGTGGACTGACACAGCATTAACTGATCTGAAATAAGAGTGACACTGACGTTTTCCTCCCTACCTGTCTCCAACTGTCTGTCTCTCTCTCTCTCTTTCTCTCTCCACCTCTCTCTCTCTCCACCTCTCTGTCTTGCTCCACCTGTCCGTCTGTCTCTCCACCTGTCTGTCTCTCTCCAACAGAAGAAAGGTGTGAAGAGGAAAGCCGACACCACCACTCCGACCACGTCGGCCATCTCCGCCGGTCGCGCCGACTCTCCGTCTGCTCAGGACACCAAACCGGCAAAACTGGCGTCGTCCCGCCGCGAAGCCGCCGCCCGCCCTGCCAAGACCAGGCGGGAGACGGGAGAGGAGGTGGCAGCGGGGGATGTGGGAGGAGGAGGAGGAGGAGGAGCTGTAGCGGGGGGGAGGAAGGGTGGCAAGCTGGGCGAGCAGATGAAGCACTGCGACGTCATCCTGAAGGAGATGCTGTCAAAGAAACACGCCGCCTACGCCTGGCCCTTCTACAAGCCGGTGGACGCCGAGGCGCTGGAGCTGCACGACTACCACGACATCATCAAACACCCCATGGACCTCAGCACCGTCCGGGTATGACATCATCACGCTCACAGCACCTGGGACCAAGTCTTCCTCGGTTCTGACTGCAAGGGTTTTGATGGGGTCGTGGGGGGAACCGGGTCTCGTGGCGTTGACCCACCTGGCCGTCATGAAGGGGGACGGCTGAGTCCCTTATCTGAGGACGGTGATGGACACATCGTCCCTCCCCTGAACACCAGGACTCGTGACCCGAACGACTCAGATGATGGACAGGTGTTCACGAGTTGTTAACGACCCCACAGGAAGTTGAATCCTGAGACCCCCTGCAGTCAGAACCAAATTCTCTCAGATGGAACGTCCTCAGGAACCTCTAACTGGTTCTGCTGCCTTCAGGGAAAACCCTTTAACCAATCGGTGCGCTCCGAGACTCTCTCCCAACCCTTTAACCAATCGATGAGCTCCATGAGTAGGATGAAGTTGTGTCTGGTTTTCATGACTCTGATTAAGCGAAGGACCAGGAAGGACTCTGCATGTCTCAGGTGGGCTGATGGGTAATTGTCTCTCTGTCGCTCCCTCCAACAGAAAAAGATGGACAAAGGCGAGTACAGCGACCCTCAGAGCTTCGCCACCGACGTCAGGTTAATGTTCTCCAACTGTTACAAGTACAACCCTCCAGACCACGAGGTGGTGGCGATGGCCCGCAAGCTGCAGGTACGTAGAGCTCCACCCTCCCCCGACCCGTCACTGACCCGTCCGGTACCAACGACCCCGTCTGCCCCTCAGGACGTGTTCGAGATGCGTTTCGCCAAGATTCCCGATGAGGGCTTGGAGGCGTCCGTCCCGTCTACGACACCGCTGGTCAGTAAAAGCACCGCCTCCTCTGACAGCAGCAACAACTCCTCCTCCGACGAATCGTCCGACTCCGAGGAGGAGCGAGCCACGCGGTTGGCTGAGCTACAGGAGCAGGTTGGTGCTGCCGACCAATCACAGGTCAAGAACATCCCGGTTTTTCTTCTTTTTCATTCTGATCGTAGATTTTTAATGAAGTTTGTTGTTGTGATGTAAAAAAATCCTCCTTTCATTACTGTGTTTGACTAAAAAACAACCACCCTCCAGACGAAGGCGCCGCTGTGATTGGTTGTAGATCAGAGGTATTGATTATCAGTGTATTCCACCAGTTGAAGGCGGTGCACGAGCAGCTGGCGGTCCTCTCCCAGGCGCCGGTCAGCAAGCCAAAGAAGAAGAAAGAGAAGAAAGACAAGGAGAAGAAGAAGGACAAGGACAAAGAAAAAGGGAACAAGGGCAAGATAGAGGAAGAGAAGAAGCCTAAAGCTGCCACCCAGCAGCCCAAACCGGCCAATCAGAAGAAGGCGCCGGCCAGAAAAGCCAACAGCACGGTGACGGCCACCAGGTACGACTCTCCTTCCCGTTCGCCTGTCAGACTAGAAGTTGGGCGACGTCCAATCACGGCGCCTCTCTCTGTTCACAGGCAACCGAAGAAAGGCGGCAAGACGTCGGGCGGGGGCTCGGCCAACGGCGACGACGGCGAGGAGTCGTCCCTGCCCATGTCGTACGACGAGAAGCGGCAGCTGAGTCTGGACATCAACCGGCTGCCGGGCGAGAAGCTGGGCCGCGTCGTCCACATCATCCAGTCCAGGGAGCCGTCGCTGCGGGACTCCAACCCCGACGAGATCGAGATCGACTTCGAGACGCTCAAACCCTCCACGCTCCGGGAGCTGGAGCGCTACGTCAAGTCCTGCCTGCAGAAGAAGCAGAGGAAGCTACTGCGTGAGTACTGCCGGCCGTCCAATCACAGCGCAGGAGAGGGGTGGGACAAACGCACGTATCCACTGACACTCGTCGCCGATTGGTCCACCCTTCAGAGGGATCATTTGCCATCATACTAACCCCTCCCCCCGGTCTCTCTCCTCCTTTTAGAAAAGGCAGCAGGAGGCGGGGCCTCAGGAGGCGGGGCTAGTCGTTTGAGTGGCAGCTCCTCTTCCTCCTCCGATGACAGCTCCTCAACAGGAACCTCCTCTTCCTCTGACACAGACTGAACACACACACACACACACACACTCTCATGTTACTGAATACACACAGAGGTTTATCCACTCTACACGCACACACACACATATATACACACACACACACACTCATGTAAACTTCCATCCTGAACAAACATACAACCAAAAGACAGAGACACACACTCTGAACTTCTTACACAACACACACACACACACACACACACACACACACACACACACACACACACACACACACACACACACACACGCGCGCGCGCACGCCCAGACGTGGAGACTGTATGTAAATAGGCTGACCTGTTTTTTAGCTCCTAGTGTTGTTTTGTTTTTTTCCCTGGAGGAACGCAGACAGACAGACAGACAGACAGAAGAAGAGGAGGAGAAGAAGAAGAACGGGAAGGAGTCAGCCGGCAGAGAGACGGGCAGCCTGTCTGTCTGTCTGTCTGTCTGTCTGTCTGTCTGTGAGTCGTATTGATCTCTGGACACGCGAGCGCCGCCGCTGTAGAGAGAAATAAACCATCCTCCTCCTCCTGCTCCTCTTTGTGGACAGCTGACGGCGACCCCTGACCCCTGACCTCTGAACACATTCCAGAAGCATCTATAGAGCATCATGGGAGAAAAAAGAAGCAGGTGGTCTCAGTGGGTTTTCATCGGATCGATGATCAAACGCGTCATCAGAGCCGATCGGTTCTGACGATCAATGAAGTCGGAAAACATCTGGAAGCTGCTGTGGAGAGAGATGACATCATCATCATCATGGAGAGGAAGAGCTGCGATCCATCTCCTCATCAGTTCATCGATCAGTCTGTGACATCCAGCCAATAATCAATACGTTCATTTCTCCCTCGATCAAACCTCCAAAACATCTCAACAAATTTCATTTTATTTCAATTATTGATAAGTCCGAGTTCTATCGATCAGAATTCTGAAACTCTCAATCGATCAAAGATCGATCCAAACATATTGATCGGTAAACGATTGAATCGATCGAACAGCTGATCGGTCAGAAGCTCGTTCAGGTGTTCAATCGTCAATCGATCGAAACCGACGGGAAATCGATCGTCCGGCTGATTGGAGTTTAAAAACCCTCTGAGACACACCTGCACCCCCCCCCCCCCCTAACAACCCTTCTTGCTGGTCCTTCAACCCAAACCCACAACTTCCTGTCACAGTCCAGGGGTCAGCGGGGGGGGGGGGGGCGGGGGGGGGTCCAGACTCCGCCCCCTCCTCAGCGCCGTATTGGTCTGTCAGGCGGACGTGTTTTATTTTTTTTAATTTTTTTTTAACACTACATTTCCTTTATTTTCTGTTTCTCTTTGATTTTTCAGGTTGTGTGCTGAACTTGTGTCTTATAAGGTTCTCGATATAAAAATGTCTTTGTACCGCTACCCCCCCCACCCCCCAAAAAACAAAACAAAAAAAACAAACCTCTCTGACACTTCCTGTCACGGTCGACCTCCCAAAAAAAAAAGTCTGAAAATTCGCGATTCCGGAAATATTTTTCCTGAAAAACACCCAACAGTTTTCACGGTTTAACAGTCGCAACTCGTCGTCATGGAGACGCCAACGACCTCAGATTTCTTCGTATGTATCGATTCATTTTACGTCTTCTTTTTTTTTTTTTTGTCTTTAAAATGTCCCAAAACAAAACCTTCATCATGCTTAAACACAAAGTTTTTAATTTCGTTAAATTATTGGTTCGTTTTACAGATCTTTACGTTTTTTTTAACGTACTTCAGCCTCTTTTTATAACGTGTGATCTGATTGGCTGCGGCAGAGCGCCATCAGCTCTGATTATTAACCAATCAGGGGATCTGTTTTCGTGTTGTCAGCCTGCCGGGTCTGACCTTTGACCTTCTGCCCCCCGCTGCCTCGCCTGGTTTCAGGTTAAACACGCGACGAGGATCATGTGACAGGACGCGTGTGTTCAGCGTGTTGCGAACTTTCCTCCCGCCGGTGGGGGCGTGTCCTTCTGTTTTTCTTTCTCTCTTTCAGTCGATCAGATCGAACCAATCAGATTAAATCATGTGACCTCACAGCTCACCTGTCTTTATGTCTGTCTGTCTGCCGTCGTGCTCAGAAATCAACGCAAGATGCAGTTTGTCCAGTGACCAGCGGGGGGCAGCGTCAGTCTGGACGGTGTTACACAATGTGAACAGAAGTGACTCGACGCAGAGAAAACGACGTTTACGACACTGCAGTCTGCCCCCCGGTGGAGACTCTCTGTCACGCAAACAAACGAGTGCTAGCGCTGAAGCCGCTGTCGCGGCTGCAGTGTGAAAAAAATCTGAAAACATCGGATGTGCGGTTCGTCCACTCGGACGTCGGGAGCGCTCGTACGCGAAGCGAACGTTCCGCCTAGAGATAAAGATCGGACCGTTTTTTCACGTAGAAACGAGAGAAAAGTTTGTGACCAAATAGAAAGTAAATAAACACCGTTTCTGATTGAGTGGAGAGTCGGGTTACAGTTCTGACTCCGCCTCCTCCTCCGTGATTGGCTGTCTGAAAAATAAAAAAAAACAAGCCCAGATTGCAGCAGTGAGTTCGTATCGTCGCTTCCTGTGGCGCCCCCCGGAGGTTGGAAAAAATATTCACGTGACAATCCGATCGATCGGGTCCATTAATTGTTCTGACCAACCGTTGGAGGCGTGGCCTGTTGGCGAGGGACGTCCGCTACGATAATTTCCAGCCTCAAGTTTACGAAGTCAGAACATTGAAGACCGCCGGGCGACTTGAGCGCTTCCACCGTCGGAGGATTTTTATTTTTCTCGTTTTAAACGCAGTCCGTTCGTTGGACGAAAAATCTTCTGGTGTCGTCTCTTTCAACCGAAGCGCCTGAACTTCCTCCAAGTGAAATCTGGGTGTTTTTATTTCCGGACATTTTACAAGACTAATCAAAAACTTTAAAACAATCGATCGACGGCACGACGGACGGACAGGCGGACAGCTCGTTGCCACAGTAACCCTCCTGTTTATTTTTAGTTGATGGTCGAGCTTCAATGCTAATAGTTAATTTTTGTATTTTAATAAGAAAAAAGTGATTTTATGTATTTGCATGCACTCCGGCCGTACGTTCTTTCTTCCGTATGTTTGAGCACTGTATAGTAGCTGTATAGTAGCTGTCCGAGGCGTTAGACCGACTCCGCTCGCTAGAGTAGAGACGCAGAGAGACGAGAGGACGAACCGACGAAAACCAACAAGTGAATTATTTGATGTAATTACTGATATGGGATCCTTATTTTCTGAGTTCATTTGTTTTCATAAATAAACACGTAAACTGACTCAGCGGCTCGATTCTCATCACTGCGTGTCCCCGCTGGACACTCGAGGAAGTGCAGTCGGTGGCTTTTAAGTTTGGCAGAAACCTTCAGGTCGCAGATCAGAAGGTCAAAGTGTGTTTTTCGCTTCCTGTTCAGGACTTTAAACTTTAAAGTGGACTTGAGAAGAAGAAAAAAGACTCGAGAGACTTGTGAAATCCAGTTTATTGTCTGAGCTGAACCAGAATCTGGACTTGAAACACTGTTTACGTCACTTTAACACCATATCCCACAATGCCTCAGACTTGGTCGTTGCAGTGCATTCTGGTCTCTGTAGTCCTGCTGCTGGTTTGAGTCCAGGACTCTTGACTTCACAGGAGAAACACCACCAGACTCCAGAGGGAAAATTAGCAATTTAAGCTCCATCAGCAGCTCAACTGGAAATCGGATCTGAAGGCTGCGGCTCAAAAACATTTTTAACCATCAGGGAGTTGTCTGAAGAGATTCTGTCAATAAATTAAAATCGTTCTGTTGAAACCCAACGAGACAAAACTGTTAAAGATGTAAAATCACAGAGTTTGATTTAAAATCAATATGTGACCCCATCTTTTCTTCTGACAGTTTTTGCGCTTTTCAAAATAAAAGTCAGAGGACAACCAGAGTTTTTAAAAGGCAGAAGATTAAAACTGCTTCGTTTTCAGAAACTACAAAACAAAAGATGGGAAAATCTAAATCAAACTTAAACCTGCTAAAAATGACATGGAGTCTGGTGTGGATCGGTCTGTCCTGGTTCAGGTCCCCCCGTGCCCCGTTTCCTGTCTACATGACGCTGCAGATCCGGGACTGTCCCTCTTCGTCCTCCAGGCCCCGTTTGTCCCGGATCAGCACGGCCCGGTTCCCGTAGCTGCTGTACCAGGTGGACTGGCTGCGGCTCAGGTAGGTGGAGGGCGGCGCCGCCTGCAGGTCCTGCTGCTGCTGCTGCCAGACCAGCAGGGACGTGTCCCGGTACCGAACCCGCAGGTAGGACTCCGACAGGGCCTTCTCAGCCAGAGGGGCTCGGCGAGGACCGGCGGGACCAGGACCAGGCGGTGGTCCCTCTACAGGAGCTGGGTCACAGTCCGCCATGGTACGGGTTTGGACTCTGTGCGGACTGGCATCGCGACGAGAACGACATCAAGGAGGGGTACCGGCTCGGTGTGGTCCGGTCCAGATCGGCACAGGTCCAGGTCTGACCCGATCATGTCCAAACACCTGAAGAAGAACCCAGATGGCAGAAAATAGCGGAGTTCCCAGAACCAGAACCACCAGGGCCAATCAGGTATGAGCGGTGATGAGCGCCTCAGTAACCCGGGTTATAGCCGCGCCAAACGGTCCAAACTCTCCGTGTCCCCGCCGGTGGCCGCGTCTTCATCCCGGTGAAACTACCGGGAACGTAAGCCGTTTGCAGCTAATCCCGCTGGTAGCTCCCGTTAGACCTCCGCGAGCTCCTCCTCGGCCAAACACCGTCCCCTGGGGTTGAAGTGTTTCCCGTGGCGGTGACGTCACTGCGTCAGAGGACGGTGACGTCAGAATGTAGACCGTGACGTTTGGCCTCGTTTCCGTCACGGTTTTAACGGCTGTTAGCGTCGATAGCTTGTAGCGACCGCAGAGCGTCAAACTGCTGCTGCAACCAATAGCAACGGTGTTGTCTGCACTGCGGTCCGGGTAGGAACAAAGAACGCAGGAACAGAAGGTTCCTCCGAGGTCGGGTTTTATTTATTTGCGTGTGTGTGTGTGTGTGTGTGTGTGTGTGTGTGTGTGTGTGTGCGCGAGAGAGTATGAGAGAGAGAGAGAGAGTATGAGTGAGAGAATGAGAGTATGAGTGAGAGTGAGTGAGAGAGTATGAGAGAGAGAGTGAGTGAGTATGAGAGAGAGAGAGAGTGTGAGTGAGAGAGAGTATGAGTGAGAGAGTGAGTGAGTATGCGTGAGAGTGTGAGTATAAGTGAGAGAGGGAGTATGAGTGTGAGAGAATATGAGTGCGAGTATGAGTGACAGAGAGTGAGAGAGTATGAGTGAGAGAGAGCGTATGAGTGAGTGAGAGAATGAGTGAGAGTGAGTCAGAGAGTGAGTGAGTATGAGAGAGAGAATGAGTATGAGTGAGAGTGAGTGAGTATGAGTGAGAGAGTGAGTATGAGAGAGAGTGAGTATGAGAGAGAGTGAGTATGAGTGAGAGAGTGAGTATGAGTGAGAAAGAGAGTATGAGAGAGAGTGTGAGAGAGAGTATAAGTGAGTGAGTGAGTATGCGTGAGTGTGAGTATGAGTGAGAGAGAGTGAGTATGAGTGAGAGTATGAGTGAGAGTGAGTGAGAGAGAGTATGGGAGAGTGAGTATGAGTGAGAGTGAGTGAGTATGAGTGAGAGAGAGTATGTGAGAGAGAGAGAGTATGAGCGAGAGTGAGTGAGAGAGCGTATGAGTGAGAGTGAGTGAGAGTGAGTATGAGTGAGAGTGAGTGAGTATGAGTGAGAGAGAGTATGAGAGAGTGAGAGAGTATGTGAGAGAGAGTATGAGTGAGTGAGAGAGTATGAGCGAGAGAATGAGAGTATGAGTGAGAGAGAATATGAGTGAGTGAGAGTGAGTGAGCATGAGTGAGAGTGAGTATGAGTGAGAAAGAGTATGAGTGAGAAAGAGAGAATGAGTGAGAGTGAGTATGAGTGAGAGAGAGTATGAGTGAGAGAGTGTGAGTATGAGTGAGAAAGAGAGAGTATGAGAGAGTGAGTATGAGTGAGAGAGAGTGTGAGAGAGAGAGAGTATGAATGAGAGAGATTGAGAGAGTGAGTAGGAGTGAGAGAGAGAGTATGAGTGAGATTGAGTGAGTATGAGTGAGAGTATGAGCGAGAGAGTATGAGAGAGACAGTGAGAGAGAGAGAGAGTATGAGAGAGTATGAGTGAGATTGAGTGAGTATGAGTGAGAGTATGAGCGAGAGAGTGAGGGAGTATGAGTGAGAGTATGAGTGAGATTGAGTATGAGTGAGAGTGTGAGTGAGAGTGAGACAGAGAGAGAGTATGAGTGAGAGTGAGTGAGTATGAGTGAGAAAGAGAGTGTGAGAGAGAGAGAGTATGAGTGAGAGTGTGAGTATGAGTGAGAGTGTGAGTATGAGTGAGAGAGAGAGTATGAGTGAGAGAGAGAGAATGAGTGAGAGACAGAGTGAGAGTGAGTATGAGTGAGAGAGAGAGAGAGAATGAATGAGAGAGAGTGAGAAAGAGAGAGAGAGTGAGTGAGAGAGTATGAGTGAGAGAGTGAGTATGAGTGAGAAAGAGAGAGTATGAGAGAGTGAGTATGAGGGAGAGAGAGTGAGATTATGAGAGAGAGAGAGTAGGAGTGAGAGAGAGAGTATGAGTGAAAGAGTGAAAGAGAGAGAGAGTATGAGTGAGAGAGTGAGTATGAGTGAGAGAGAGTATGAGTGAGAGAGCGTGAGTATGAGTGAGAAAGAGAGAGTGAGAGTGAGTATGAGTGAGAGAGAGAGTGAGAGAGAGAGAGATTGAGAGAGTGAGTAGGAGTGAGAGAGAGAGTATGAGTGAGTATGAGTGAGAGTATGAGCGAGAGAGTATGAGAGACAGTGAGAGAGAGAGAGTATGAGTGAGAGTGAGATAGTATGAGTGAGAGAGTGAGAGAGTGAGAGAGAGAGTGAGTATGAGTGAGAGAGAGTGAGTATGAGTGAGAGAGAGAGAGAGAGAGAGAGAGAGAGTATGAGTGAGAGAGAGAGTATGAGTGAGAGAGAGTGAGTATGAGTGAGAGAGAGTGAGTATGAGTGAGAGAGAGAGTATGAGTGAGAGACTTGAGAGTGAGAGAGAGAGAGAGTATGAGTGAGAGAGTGAGTGAGAGAGAGAGAGAGAGAGAGAGAGAGAGAGTGAGTGACTTGATCCTTAACACACTCCTAAAAAAATACCAACATTCATGTGTATTTGTGGGGACCAACTATAGTTAAAGACACGGTGAGGACTGCGTTGGTGTCCAGGTACTGTGTCAGTCTGGGTCCTCAGAAGGGACGTCGGTAGGAATGTGTGTGGTCCGTATTTAGCCTGGACCAGGTCCAGTCTGGTCCAGTTTAGCAGGCAGAATGTGAGTGGAGGACATTCTATATGAATTCTGAGGCCGAGATGGGTGGCCATGTGACCTGTTGATTGACAGGTGTAAACTCTAATTGGGTGCAGTGTGTTTGATGGACACTTTGTCTTCCTGGACAACCTGACCTTTGACCTCCGACGTTGTCATTACAGCTGAACGAGCGACCTGCGGGGCCCTCAGGGTCCATATGAAGCCATTCACATACTTTTGGTCAGGACTGTCCCTTTAAAGCCCCCCCCCCCTCCCACCACCACCACTACCACCCACACCTGCCCCCCCAAACAGCTGACAGCAGCAGAAGAAGAAGGCCAGCTGATTTATTTATAGCAGAGTCCCTCAGAGTCCTGGAGCCGGTCTGTCTCAGTCCTGCACGCCGTCCTCCACCTCCGGACCGTCCTCCACCTACGGACCGTCATGCCAGCCAGCCAGGCCCGCTGCCGGGCCAGAGACCGCAACAACGTCCTGAACCGGCCCGAGTTCCTGTCCCTGAACCAGCCCCCCCGCAGGGAGAGCGTGGCGGGGGAGGGGAGGGGCGGCGGCGGTCCAAGGAGATCCACGTTCAGACAGCCGAGTCAGCAGGAGGACACCGGGGGAAGGTAAGACCCAGAGGCTCTGCCCTCTGCCACACAGCACACAGACCCTGACGCTGTGATTGGTTGTTTCACTGTCAATCAACTGGTGCCTGACCCGCCCACAACCCAACAACCAATCACAGCCAGGCATCCAAACTGGTTTCAGTATGAATCCACCTGTTGATCCGGATCCAAAAATGTAAAACCTCATGCATGAAACACGCGTGTTCAGACTCTGCTTCCTGTTCATCTCTGATGTCCTTTCACAATAAACCTCCAGAGACAGACGGTTCAGCAGCTGCCTGAGAATCTGTCTG
Source organism: Embiotoca jacksoni (assembly GCF_022577435.1). Lineage (NCBI taxonomy): Eukaryota > Metazoa > Chordata > Actinopteri > Embiotocidae > Embiotoca > Embiotoca jacksoni. Next base: position 145,000 of record NW_027185255.1, read on the forward strand.
ATTTGAAGTTTCCTTCAGTCTCAGTGATTCAGTGATGTTTGTCTGATTACCCATGATGCACTGCAGACGGGAGCTGCTCACACGGTTCTGCATTTAAAGGGAAAGTTCGTCTCAATGTGGAACGATACAGGAAGTGCAGTTTTATTATAACCTGTATTCATGTTGTGCAACATCGTTATTGTTCTCTGATTATAAAAATAATAACATTTAAGGGCTTTTAATTCATTTAAACCTGCAGGAAGTGGCACTCTGTTATTGTGGATGTATTTCAGAGGAGGACAGGTGTGTCTCAGGTGGGACAGAAGTCCTTTAGAGGACAGGTGTGTGAGGTAAAAGAACAAAACAGAAAAAGGGGGATTTTTATTTAATGGAGTCTGGTTAAAGACGTCCAGCGTGTCTCTCCGTCCTCAGGGGGTCCAAAGAGTCCTCCGAGGGTCCCGCCGCTGACGGGGGGACGAAGGACTGGCCGGAGCAGGACTGCATACAGCTCAACCCCACGTTTCGAGGCATCGCCGTCAGCTCGCTGCTCGCCATCGACATCAGCCTGTCGCGCAGTCTGGGCGTGTGCGTGGGGCCTCACGGCTCGGCGGCGCCGCTGCGCTCCATGGTGGTCCTGCTCGCCCTCAGCGGACACGTCCTGCCCTGGATCTGTGGGACCCTCATCTGTCTGTGGAGGAGCAGCTCGCTGGCCGGACAGGAAGTTCTGGTCAACTTGCTGCTGGGTGAGACAGCTGCCTGTCTGTCTGTGTGTCTCTGTCTGTCTCTCTCTCTCTGACCTGTCTGTCTCTCTGCAGCTCTGGTTCTGGACCTGATGACGGTCGCCGGGATTCAGAAGTTGGTCAAACGCAAAGGACCCTGGGATTTCCCGCCGACCTTTTTGGACTACGTTGCCATGGATACGTATTCTTTCCCAGCGGCCCACGCCAGCCGGGCCGTCATGGTGTCCAAGTTCCTGCTGACCCACCTGGTTCTGGCGGTCAGTCGCTCAGCTTCCTGTCTGTCCCTTTAATAAGAACAAGCCACAATGAGTTGTGCACTCTGATCCAGGTGTGTCTGTCCTCCAGGTACCCCTGAGGATCCTGCTCTACCTGTGGGCCGTCCTGATGGGCGTGTCCCGCGTGCTGCTGGGTAAACATCACCTGTCGGACGTCAGCTGTGGATTCGCTCTCGGCTTCCTGCACTTCAGTCTGGTGGAGTCGGTCTGGTTGGACTCGGCTACCTGCCAGACCCTGATCTCCATCGGCACGCTGCGCTGGACTCCTCTGGTTTAGAACTGGTTCCAGACCGGTTCAAACTGGTTTCGAACTGGTTTTGACTGGTGTAAAATAGACCAGTATTAGCTGGATTAGACCGCTTTGAATTGGTCCATTTTGACCAGATGATCTGGTTCCTGTCCAGTCTGAACTGGTTCAAACTGGTCCCGCTAAATTCTGCTACTTACACATCTACCGTGTTTGGACCCGTTTGGACTGGTTTAAACCGGTTTGGACTGGTCCGGTCAGGTGACTGAACTATGAAAACAACTTCTTTCAGCGGAGCGCCTCCCCAGTGGACAGATGTAGAAGTGCAGGAAGTGAATGCTAATTAGCTGTGCTGTAACAGCTGTAGATTTTGGCGGGAACTGGACCCCCCAGTTCCGGTTCTGGTTGGTTTTTATATGACGGTTTGAATGTAATGAAACTGACTGTTTCTCAGGTATCAAACAGGAAGTCCATTGTCACTTCCTGTTTTGTTCTTTTGTGAATTTTCTGCAGTTTTTGCATCAGAATTTGAGTTTGAACTTTGATACCGCCGCTGTTGTCATGACTACAAAAAGAAAGGAGGCATTTCTAGAGCTTTTAGCCACATTTGTCTACGACTGAATTTACTTTACAAGTTTTTTTTAGTTGGAATCATAGAAACTAAACGATATCGTAAAAAAACTGAGAAACGAACGACCGGAGATCAGTGACGCTGTTGTCACGGTGACGGGTCGAAAGCTCTGGAAACAGGAGGTGGGCGTGGTGTTGGTGTTAAGACGGTCAAATAAAACATCAAACTTTAAAGACTTCTAATCAAACATGTTCTTCAAGTTTTATGTTTTGTTACCTGAAGACTCGTCAGCGACGGGGCGGGGGGCGTGGCTTCTACCTGCCAAGGCTCTAAGGTGAGTTCTCCTTACAAACACAAACCGACAGCTCCGAGTCAAAAAATCTTTATTTACAAAAACAAGGCGGAGCACACGTCTGTCGATCAGCTGACTGAAGGAGAGGAGTTGAACTACAGGTCGGTGGGCGTGTCCAACTTCAGCCTACAAACTGTTTCCTAGCAACAGATCCGAGTCATCCCGTCCACGCTGTGATTGGTCAGCTGAAAAGAATCTAAACTTTCTGTATTTTTAACAACAAAGTTTCAGGGAGAGACGACTTGAACCTTGAACAGGGCTTTTAATGTGAAAGGGCGGGAGGAGGAAGTGATCCTGGTGATCGAATCACAGGTGAACTTCAAAATAAAAGCCTCTT
>NW_027185255.1:155000-257500 GCF_022577435.1 Embiotoca jacksoni
CTGACCTGTACCAGTAACTGACCTGTACCAGTAACTGACCTGTAACTGACCTGTATCTGACCTGTACCTGTAACTGACCTGTATCTGTAACTGACCTGTAACTGACCTGTACCAGTAACTGACCTGTACCTGTAACTGACCTGTACCTGTAACTGACCTGTATCTGACCTGTAACTGACCTGTATCTGACCTGTAACTGACCTGTACCTGACCAGTAACTGACCTTTAAGTGACCTGTAACTGACCTGTAGCTGACCTGTACCAGTAACTGACCTGTAACTGACCTGTACCTGTAACTGACCTGTACCTGTAACTGACCTGTACCAGTAACTGACCTGTACCTGACCAGTAACTGACCTGTAAGTGACCTGTATCTGACCTGTAAGTGACCTGTACCTGACCTGTAAGTGACCTGTATCTGACCAGTAACTGACCTGTAAGTGACCAGTAACTGACCTGTAAGTGACCAGTAACTGACCTGTACCTGTAACTGACCTGTACCTGTAACTGACCTGTACCTGTAACTGACCTGTACCTGACCAGTAACTGACCTGTAAGTGACCTGTATCTGACCTGTAACTGACCTGTACCTGACCAGTAACTGACCTGTAAGTGACCTGTATCTGACCAGTAACTGACCTGTAAGTGACCAGTAACTGACCTGTAACTGACCTGTAACTGACCTGTACCAGTAACTGACCTGTACCTGTAACTGACCTGTACCTGTAACTGACCTGTACCTGTAACTGACCTGTACCAGTAACTGACCTGTAACTGACCTGTAACTGACCTGTACCTGTAACTGACCTGTACCTGTAACTGACCTGTACCTGTAACTGACCTGTACCTGACCAGTAACTGACCTGTAAGTGACCAGTAACTGACCTGTAAGTGACCAGTATCTAGGGCAGCTCTGTGGTTGGCTGCTGCTCCACGGTGAGTCATGTGCGGTGTGTTCATCCCTGAGTCGTGTCTGCAGGCTGCGGTGGAGGACGGAGGACGGAGGACGGAGGACGGCTGGTGGTGCGTCGGTCGTCTCTCTCCATGTCGTCCTCTCGGCTGCTCCTCTGCTGCCTCGCCGCTCTGAGCCTCACCTGCCTGCAGGGTAAGACGCTCCTTCAACGTTCCTGCTCATCCTCAGGTGTGTTGTCGTTTCCGCGGCGACCGTAAACCTCAGAAACACCAGCAGATGTGTTTTTTTCTGAACGATCGGAGCAGCTCGACCTGCTTAGTGTTGTTGAACTGACCTAATGGATGGTGTTTGATTGTGATGATGTCACCTGTTTCACCTGCTGCTGGATGATTGACAGGTGTGTGTTTTGGTGTTGTGTTCTGTCCCTTTAAATCCTCTCTGGTCGGTGCTGCAGGGTCACACCTGTTACACTGACAGGTGAATGTGAGGCGTTTACAGGTGTTGTATTGATCGCTGTGTGTGTGTGTGTGTGCGTGTGTGTGCGTGTGTGTGCGTGTGTGTGTGTGTATATGTGTGCGTGTGTGTGTGTGTTTGTGTATGTAGGCAGCTGTCTGCAATGTTTTGGTTGTAATGTAGGTGGTGGGCGGGGCCGGGGGCGGGGCTACGTGGAGCTGGGCTGCAGCAGACCAGAAATCATCAACTGCAGCGGATCAGAGGGAGGATTCAAACTACGACGTTGCATCACCACCTCCAGCCGTCAGTACCTGTCTGTCTCCTGACTTGTCTGTCTGTCCCCCTGTCTCCCCACTTGTCTGTCTGTCTTTAGAGACTACATTACCCATGAGCCTCAGTGAGTACAACAGTTCCAGGTGTATTCAGAGTTGGTTGGTTCAGAACCGGTTGAGTCCAGGTGACCAGGTGTAGCTGAAGGACGTGTCCGTGTCCCTGCAGGGTCTCTGGACATGGTTCTGTCCCGGGGTTGCGCCACGTCTCGTCACTGTCAGCTGATGGAGCTTCCTGGAGTCTCGGTCGCCTGCTGTGATTGGCCGCTGTGTAATGGCGGGTGGCGGAGGGCGGGGTCAGTCACCGCTGTCGTCATCGGCTGCTGGTTTCCTCTGCAGGGACTCGGGGAGACCTGATCCTGGACCGCCAGAACCACGACCAGAAGCGGGTCCGACAAAGACGTCAATCTCAAGTTTTTCAGGACATCAGATACGAACGCGTTCCGACCGAATTTCAAAATAAAACTTTGAAGTCAAAACATTTCCGTCTTTATTCAGGTTCTACTGGCGAGTTCACACCACAGCACCGGGTTCTGTAACACCAGAACCTAAAAACATCAGAGGAACCAACAGCTGGAAGGAAAAACTCTGGACCAGAACCAGATGTGGAGAACATCTGTCAACAGATTATCTTCTGTGGGACAAATGGAACGGACCGAGGGGGGCGGAGCCACAGGAAGTACTTTCTAATGTAAAAGTACTTTCAGGAGTGGACAATAAACTGCAATCATCAATTTCCTTCCTGCTTGTTCAGTTTAAAGTTTAAACTGTGTTTAAGTTCTTTATTAAAATTGCTCTTACATTCTTCTCCATCAGCTTTTATTAAATAAATAAATAAAAATGACCAGGTTTGTTTTCCTCCTTCATTTAATCAATGAAATTAAGTGAAGCAGCAGGTTTAAAAAAATTTAATCTAAACAGAAAACACACAACACACTTCTGTTAGAACAACAACAACAATAATAATAATAGTAGTAGACTGAAAAGCTGCAGATGATTAAGACCCAAGCTCAGTGCATCAATCAGACCTTCTAAACAGTTAAACCTTTGGTTTTTACATTTCATTTATCTGACTCTTTTATCCAAAGCGACTTACAACAAGTTCATTGAACCATGAGGGTTCAAACCAGAACAAGAATCAAGAAAGTGAATGTAGGAGGTTAAAGTGGAGCTGCTGCATTCTGGATGAGCTGCAGAGGTCAGAGGGCACTAACAGGTAGACCTGCCAGGAGGGAGGTACAGGAGTCCAGACAGGGGGGGGGAGGGGGAGGATGAGTGAGAGAGCAAAGGAAGACAGGAAAAGGAAAAGGTCAGATGACTTCTCAGTCTGGATGTAGGTAGGTAGGTATGTAGTTACTTTATTAATCACCAAGGGGACATTTTTCACTACAGCAGCATCTATAGATACAGGAAAGCAATAAAATAACAGCAAAAAAAATATTAAATATAAAACTGCACAGTATATACAGTACAGTGTGTATATATATATTTATATTTAAACAAACAAGAAACACAGACAACAGTGTTATTGTGGAGTGAAGGACCATTACAGCTTTACCCACATGTGCAGTGTTTTTTTCGACTCACTGTTTTTAATTTAAAAGTGGAAAAATGCCGAGTTTTAATTCAGAGTTTCTGGCAAAAATGAACACAAAGCTGTTGATGATTCACAACACTGCGGTTATAAATTGTAGAAAAATAAAAGAGTTTAAATCGGGTTTCAGGGCAGAAATGAATAAGTAAATAAAAGTGATCTGGGTCGTTTTCCTCCTGACTTCCTTCTAGTTTTGGTGCCAAAACTATAAAATATAAAGGAAGAACGCCAAAGTAGGAAAATAAGGAACGCTTCACGAATTTGCGTGTCTTCTTGTTGTTTTTGTTGTGAAACTGAGACTCTGCTCCGCTCCGCTCTGCTGCAACGCTGCAGTGGCGCCGCGCGGCCAGCAGAGGGAGATATTGTACATCTAAAATATGACAATCTATGACAAATTATAAAAATAAGGTCCGCTTCACGAATTTGCGTGTCATCCTTGCACAAGGGCCATGCTAATCTTCTCTGTATCATTCCAATTTTAGTATGTGTGAAGGCCGAAGCCTCACAACATTACCCTGGGCTTCAAGGGCTCTTTATAGGTCTGGTCTGCAGAAGCCTCCACTACAGGGTCTGGGACGCCGGGAGGAAGCTGGGACATTAAACCCAGCTGGAAATGGACAGAAAGCAACAGAGGAAACGGCCCCAGGAGTCACCACGTAGGTTATGTAGGTGAAATGGACATTACGGGTTCTGTGGGACCGGATCGGGCTTTAATTCTGCTGGTCCAGGTCCAGTTTGAGTCTGTCAGAGGGGCTGAGGCACTCTGGGTAATCTAGTCAGGCTGCATGAACAAAGGCCTCAGTAGACCCTCCTCCTCGACGCTCCTCCTCTAACAGCCCTGCAGGAAGCACTCTGACATCTCTGGTCACCTGGTCTGCTGATCTGAAACTGCCTTTTTTAAAACATCCTTCAGTTGGTTTTTTTGTCGTGTTTGGTGTCTCTGAACATTAAAATATGTCTGTGGGGTGAAATCTGTCTTCTTCTGCTTCTATTTTCTGTAAAGTGGTGAAAACAGAAAGAGAAACTCTTACTTTTGTTTACATTCTCAAACAAGTATCCGCTGCAGTTTTACCGACCTGCCGCAGGGCGTCGCTGTCTGACCGCTTGAAAGAAAAGACGGAGAGAAATCAGTTAATGTCACATAAAAGCACATAAATCACTAATATTAAAGAATATAAACCCATATTTTCGTGTTAATTTGTACACTCATGATCTTCAAAAGTATTTCTGTGATAGTCGGTACTTCTGTCACGTTCATTTACCGGAATCGTCCCGTTCTCTCGTTCCAAAACAGACTCCAACCAGACACCGTTAAAAACACACATCTATTGAGTAAAACATTCACAGGTGCTAAACATGAGTCCAGAAGACACGCGACCAGCTGACTACAACGGGATGATCAACTCGGAGAATAATACGAGTCAGTAGTTCACTTCTTTTCCGGGTTTGTTTTGCGGTCATGAGCCTCAATCAGACAGTAAAACTCCCCGCGGGAAGACAGACAGACAGAAGTTACTAAAAACACCTGAAATGGAGTTTAAGTGACAGAAAGTGAGACCAGAGTTGAACAGAAAGTCTCTAAATTTAGGAGGAAAATGGGTGAAAACACTGCGACCATTGTTTCCGGAACACTTGTGACGGGAAGGATGCCAATTTGTTGTTGTTGTTTGCGAGCAAGAACTGCTATACGGTAGCTTATATCACGAATAATATTGAATAATATTGAATAATATATTCTCTCTGTCAGGTGACGAAGCAGCTCGCCGGTACCGCCTCCGACAGGCCGCCTGGGTCACTAATGAATACGGGCAGGTCCTCATGAGCGTCCTCACCGGTTCCGAGGCTCCGAGGGCCTGTCCCGGTGGAGGCCGGGCTAACGAGGCGGTCCCAGGCCGCTGGGGTAACCCTCCCTCCCCCACAGAGAAAGCGAAAAAGACTCGATGGAAGGGGGGAAGGGGGCGCTGGGGTGCAGAAGGTCGCCGGTTCGATCCCGCCCTCGGACTGGACTGGTGTACTATGTATGCATATGATGAATGTAGTATAATACATATATATATATATATATATATATATGCAATGTTTCCATCTTCTCTGTCCCAACTCTCCCACAGTCTTCTGGGCCAATGGGTGATGATGACGATGTCCCGCCCCCTCCAATCACCGTGCGCCGTCTTGGGCCATCTGGAAAGCGGCCGGCCAATGGAAGAGCCGGATTTGTCCCAATTTCGAGAATCAGACTTGGAACAAACCAATAGGAAGACCCGGATTTGTCCTAATTCCTCTCTGCTACGCCCCCTCGTCCTAAGGAGACTATTGGAGAGAGATGGTAAGTTTTACGTTTCATTCATTCATTTTTAACGTAATATGTGTGACAAATATGAGTAATAAGCATGTTTTGGACTCAGAGCGCTCACTTGTTTATCGGCGGTGACTTTATAACGAGTTTATAACGAGTTTATAACGAATTTATATCGAATTTATAACGAGACCTTACAAAAAAAATACGATGTAAGTTAGCGGTAGCACCGGCGATTTAAGCTTTTCCCATATTTTACAAAACGAGAGTTATTATATGTGCCTGCCTCCCCCTGACGTATGATTCTCGTGTTAACCAGCTATTCGGTGTACTTTATTAACCGTTTATTACTTTGTAAGAAACGTGGTTAACCACTTCAGCTCACGTAATGGCCGCCGCGATTTTTAAAGTGCCAGCTTTGTTCACTTTCACCTTGACATTGTTATAAAGTTCATTTTTAGTAACGTTAGTCCATCCAAAGGTCATCCATCCAGAGATAGAACCATCATCCATCATCCATCATCCATCCAGAGATAGAACCATCATCCATCATCCATCATCCATCCAGAGATAGAACCATCATCCATTATCCATTCATAGATAGAACCATCATCCATCATACATCATCCATTCATAGATAGAACCATCATCCATCATCCATCATCCATCCATAGATAGAACCATCATCCATCATCCATCATCCATCCAGAGATAGAACCATCATCCATCATCCATCATCCATCCATAGATAGAACCATCATCCATCATCCATCATCCATCCAGAGATAGAACCATCATCCATCATCCATTCATAGATAGAACCATCATCCATCATCCATCATCCATCCATAGATAGAACCATCATCCATCATACATCATCCATCCATAGATAGAACCATCATCCATCATCCATCCATAGATAGAACCATCATCCATCATCCATCATCCATCCATAGATAGAACCATCATCCATCATCCATCATCCATCCAGAGATAGAACCATCATCCATCATCCATTCATAGATAGAACCATCATCCATCATCCATCATCCATCCATAGATAGAACCATCATCCATCATACATCATCCATCCATAGATAGAACCATCCGTCCATATATTCGTTTTGCGGTCATGAGCAAAACTCACCGCAGGAAGCTAATCGAGGATCTTCTTCTCAGAGCATTATGGGAAACCTGTGAGGAAGAGGAGGAGGAGGAAGAAGAAGAAGAAGAAGAAGAAGAAGAAGAAGAAGAAGGCATCATCTCAACCAATCAGCTAATCGATCAAACGTTTGTCATCATAGTTTACCTAGTCTACTCAGACTCTTTAGTTTACCGAATCTACTCAGACTCTTTAGTTTAGCGAGTCTACTCAGACTCTTTAGTTTACCTAATCTGCTCAGACTCTTTAGTTTACCTAGTCTACTCACTCTTTAGTTTACCTAGTCTACTCAGACTCTTTAGTTTACCTAATCTGCTCAGACTCTTTAGTTTACCTTGTCTACTCAGACTCTTTAGTTTACCTAATCTACTCAAACTCTTTAGTTTACCTAATCTACTCACTCTTTAGTTTACCTAGTCTACTCAGACTCTTTAGTTTACCTAATCTGCTCAGACTCTTTAGTTTACCTTGTCTACTCAAACTCTTTAGTTTACCTAATCTACTCACTCTTTAGTTTACCTAGTCTACTCAGACTCTTTAGTTTACCTAATCTGCTCAGACTCTTTAGTTTACCTAATCTGCTCAGACTCTTTAGTTTACCTAGTCTACTCACTCTTTAGTTTACCTAGTCTACTCAGACTCTTTAGTTTACCTAATCTGCTCAGACTCTTTAGTTTACCTAGTCTACTCAGACTCTTTAGTTTACCTAATCTACTCAAACTCTTTAGTTTACCTAATCTACTCACTCTTTAGTTTACCTAGTCTACTCAGACTCTTTAGTTTACCTAATCTGCTCAGACTCTTTAGTTTACCTAGTCTACTCACTCTTTAGTTTACCTAGTCTACTCAGACTCTTTAGTTTACCTAATCTGCTCAGACTCTTTAGTTTACCTAGTCTACTCAGACTCTTTAGTTTACCTAATCTACTCAGACTCTTTAGTAGCTTGCTCTTACTCTTTAGATCAAAACAACAACAAAAGAAGTTGTCTTACCCGGGTGTCCGATGTTTCGATGGTGAATCAGCCTTGTTCTAGCATCCCGTCACTCGTACTCTCTCCAGTTAGTCCTGGTCTCACCAATGTCCAAACTGCTTCGATAAAGAAACAGGTCGGAGGTCTTTCCTCAGGAGTCCCAGACTCCCCCGTGCACGGTTTCAGGATGTTGTCCGGAGAGAGGAGATGTTGGGATCCGGCTCGAAAGACCAATTATGTTGTAAAAATGACTCAGAGGCTCGATTCAAAATCAAACACATCGGACATTTATTCTTGCAAGAAGGAGCAACTCCAGCCCTCAAAGAGAGGTGTCCAGCAGTGCTCCAGATCTCCTCCATAGTTCAGCTTTATACAGTGTGACCAACAGTTGACCATCACCTCCATTCCCTTTGTCTCTGCTTTCGTATGGTAATACTGAGTTGGTTGTAGGTCACAAGATAAGGACACCGGGGAGTCGGCAATTAGATGTAGAAAGTAAAACAAAAAGAATCACTTGCAAATAAGAGAGAAAACAGAAACTTTCTGGAGCCACAATGCAAACAAGAGGAAGAGACAAATCTTTTTTTCCATCATTTAAGTTCAAACTTAAAAGAAAAAAACCCTCTTCTATTTGTTTTACCTTAATTAACTTCATTCATTCACAAGTTCCTCTGAATCCGACTGACGTGTTTCCTGTCAATCTTTTATTTCTCAACGTAATCATCATCAGTCTCAGGTTATTCACTCACACTACTCCGCTCCTCTTCCTCCTCCTCTTCCTCCTCCTCCTCTTCCTCCTCCTCCTCCTTTTCCTCCTCCTCCTCCTCCTCCTCCTTTACCTTAAACAGCAGAACTTTAGTATCTTAAAATAGAACTTATTATTGTCTTATTGCTTCCTGTATGCTGCTGTAGCGAAAATGTTTCCCCTTGTGGATTAATAAAGTAACTACCTAACCTACTGATAGAACTTTGTAGTTTAGCTTTCTGGAAGAAATTGTATTTTCTTGCTTCTTGTTGTTCTGGTTTTTTTACCCTCATGGTTGAAATGAACTTATTGTAAGTTGCTTTGGATAAAAGAGTCAGATAAGTGTAATGTAATTATAATATAATATTATAATGAATAAGCTTCATCTATATTTACTTCATTGGATGTGATTAAAACATTCAGCATGTGAACACGTTATATTCACCAGTTTAACGTGAACGTAAAGGAAGTTCAACAAAAACAACACAGAACAGAACGTCCATTCAGGTGGGTTTTATTATTTTTTTAAAAAGTTCATCTAAAAAAGATTTAAATATGGATGTAAGTGAAGTATAGTTTCATATTTAGTATTCACAGTAAAGTCCTTCTAATGTAACAGCAGTGTTTCAGCTCCGTGTTCAGTCCTGCAGACGGTTCGTCGATCTAGAGGTCCTCCTCGATGTGGAGGTCCTGCTCGATGTGGAGGTCCTCCTCGATGTGGAGGCCCTGCTCGTCGTCATGGTTACGCCTGCTCTCCTCTCCTGCCTGAATCAACAACGTGACTGTGAGTAAACAGCAGCTCTCATGTTGCTGACGCTGAGCAGCAGTCGGAGCTCATCTCACCTTTTCTTGTTTAACAGCACCAGTTCTCCCAGCTTCGACGCCGGATCCAAACATTTCAACTCGTTCGCTGCCGTTCTGACTCTGGAACAAAGAAAAAAGATGGACGTCAGAGAGGAGCGGGACGACGGACGGTCAGTGAACGCCACTTCAAATTCTGAACCATCTTTGCTAGTTCGGAGCGGTTTGGAGCAGGAAGTGACCATATTTGGACGAGCTGGGGGAGGAGCCAGCGGTGGATCTGACCGATCTGATTGGAAACCTGACGATACTACGTCCCGCCCACCGATAGCTGTAACCTGACTGCACCACAGGCCTGTCAATCAAACAGACACGCCCCCAAAAACAGGTCTTCTTGAATCTTCTTTTCTAATGAATGAGGGATTATTTTCAGATGGACCTCCAGAAAACTAATAAGAAGGAGTGACTTTAGCTAACAACACCGAGATAACTGATGGACACATTTTATTCACTTTGGATTTGATGAGAGAAGTTGAATGGGAGTCTATGGAGCCGGAGGCTTTTTGGAGCCGACCTCTAGTGGCACTCGCTGGTATTGCAGCTGAAGACACTTCTGGATCGGAACCATTTTACAGACCTGACGCTACGAACTCTTTAATAAACAGTCTGTGAACTCACATGATCTCTGTCTTCGGACAGAAGACAGTCGGCTCGTAGATGACCGGCTCCTCCTTGATGGACCTCAGCTGAACTCTGGTGTAACCGGAGCAACGGCAGGTGTTCGATGTGTCTTTCTGTCCTGTGGGAGGAACAGAGCAGATTAAAGTCATTACAGTCAGTTAGTCAGTCAGCAGCCGAAACAAGGAGCTGAAAGCTGCTAAAACTATGAAAGTATTTTTGTGTCTTTATTATGCAGCAAAAACATCAGTTTTGAGTTTTGGTCACAGAAATGAGAACTTTGCTGATGAAACGAGACTTTTAGGCTGCAAATTTAAAACCTTTGATCACAAACTGTGAAAGCAAATTTGTTTGCAATGCAAATAATTTATTCTTAGTTTCTTTTTTTTGCTCTCAAAACTATTTTTTGTGGCGTAATAAAGACGCAAAAATAGCTTCATATAAAATGCAGATGTTTCCAGCTGGAACACGTCATAAAACAGTAAGATTGAAGGTTGGTACTTTATTTATGGAGCAGGTTTCGTGCAAAATGTAGCATAAAATAAAAATACACATTTTCTTTAGGATGGTTAAAAGAAAGAAAATAAAATAAAAAGTGATTATAAAATTAGTCCAAATTTTGGGGGAAATTAGTATAAAATGTCTTAAGATTTCTTTTTTTTTTTTTTTAAAAGAATACAGTTTCCACAATACCTTGTGTGCAGACGAGCAGCAGGCAGCTGAGTACAACGATGGCAGCGGAATTCATGGTTGGTGTCGGTGGACCGGTTCTGGTTCTGGTTCTGGGTCTGGTCCTGGTTCTGGATCTGGTTCTGGTTCTGGGTCTAGTTGTGGTTGTGGTTGTGGTCCTGGTTCTGGTCCTGGTTGTGGTTCTGGGTCTGTGTGTCTCCCTCTGATGTCCTTCAGCAGGCTGCCTCCTCCTTTTATACGCTGCCTCAACACGGTGATGCAACACTTTCTCTCTCCACTCTTAATTTCTTTTACTTTCTATTTCCCTTCCTGTTTCCCAGAATCAGAATCGTCTTCTTCTGCAGAAGCTTTTAATTTAGAGAATCTCTCCAATTCACGGTTGTGTTTCACACATGAACATGTGAGTCAATGCATCATATTAATAATTTACATGAACATCAATACACAACAAAACAATCGTGTTGTTGTTCCAGGAGAGAACAACCGGCTGAACCCAGAAAAACTAGTTTTCATTATCTTCTTGCTCCAATTCGAAGCTGCTTTCAACAACATATTTATAGTTTATTATATGTGGTTTTTAAATATTATATGTGGTTTTATTTTCATTGAAGTCCTAAAAGTAGATAAAAAGATTTTACAAGTTGCTATGTTTCTTGTTATTGTTGAGCTAAAGCGAGAATAAAATGTCAGGCTAGCCATGTAACAAATTCATAAAAAATAATAACGTACTTAACTTTGGTCACAGAGAGAAAAAATATATACATTTTGTTCTGGAAAATCTGCAGGAAATAAATACGTAGCTTCTTTTGCAGCCTGTAACGTAGCGAGATGATCACCTGGTGTGAAGGTACAAGGATGCAAATGAAATTACACTGCAATACCATGTTTCACCACACAGGTAGGGGGCGCTGTTTCACCCACAGCAAAATACTCAGCAGAAACAGCACAGAGGGGTTAGAAACTATGACATTGTTGATGAATTCATTCAAAGGTGGGAAGGAGTCGTATCTCGCAGCACATTTCTTGAGCTCAGAACAGTAGAACGCTCTTCGGCTCGGTGACGACGTGTTTTCAGATGTTAAGTTTAACCAGCTCGGCCTGATACATGAAGTAGTGTCAGAGGTCAAAGGTCGTAAATATGAAACGTGTCTTTCTCTTGAGATTAAGTTCATGAACAAATAACTTTTTAAATGTCCTTTAAAACGTTCACTAAATACGGAGTTTAATATTCATTAATACCTTTCTCGGTTCCTTCTGTCAACATGTTCCCTGCTTTCCTATTTTCAGCAGAGATCTGAAGACTTCCAGTGAAACGGGAAGTGATGGTGAAACTAACGGCGGGGGGGGGGGGGGGGGGGGGGAAATCCCAGTCTGTCCCTGAGTCCTGAACTCTCAGGCTGAAGGGATGATGACGTGGGTGAATGCAGGGGGGCGGGGCTTAAAGCCCTTCATGTGAAATCACATGATTCCTAGATGGAGGTCAGCATCTTTACACAAAGTCTTTAAACAAGAAGACACGAATCTTCTTAAACAGACCTGAAGCGGCGAACTCTTTTAGAAACTGTCTACAGATTTAACTCATTGATCTGCAAAGCATTTTAACTTTCAGAAAAATACACGATTTACTCTGAAATGGACTTTTTTTTTCCAGTCTGTTCCCGTTTTGTATGAACTGAGTGAAGCAAGAGGGAAGCTGTAAAATAACAATACTGCAATGCAGTTTGTGCTGAATCAGCTGTTTCACATTTCAAATCAATCTTCTCTGTAAAATGACAAATGGAACGGGGGGAGGAGCCACAGAGAGGAGACTGGCTTGTGCATCAATCAGACCTTCTAAACAGTTAAACCTTTGGTTTTTACATTTCATTTATCTGACTCTTTTATCCAAAGCGACTTACAACAAGTTCATTGAACCATGAGGGTTCAAACCAGAACAAGAATCAAGAAAGTGAATGTAGGAGGTTAAAGTGGAGCTGCTGCATTCTGGATGAGCTGCAGAGGTCAGAGGGCACTAACAGGTAGACCTGCCAGGAGGGAGGTACAGGAGTCCAGACAGGGGGGGGGAGGGGGAGGATGAGTGAGAGAGCAAAGGAAGACAGGAAAAGGAAAAGGTCAGATGACTTCTCAGTCTGGATGTAGGTAGGTAGGTATGTAGTTACTTTATTAATCACCAAGGGGACATTTTTCACTACAGCAGCATCTATAGATACAGGAAAGCAATAAAATAACAGCAAAAAAAATATTAAATATAAAACTGCACAGTATATACAGTACAGTGTATATATATATATTTATATTTAAACAAACAAGAAACACAGACAACAGTGTTATTGTGGAGTGGAGGACCATTACAGCTTTACCTACATGAGTCCTGCCATCTGCAGAAGTTCTCTGATAACTCTGCAGTGGACGGTGTATAAGGGATGGACGGGAGGACGAGTACAGGGCAGTAGTGGAGGACTTTGTGGAGTGGGCTGGTAGAAATCACCTCCTCCTGAACGTGGCCAAGACCAGAGAGATGGTGGTCGACTTCAGGAGGAAGACGACGGCTCCACAACCGCTGAGAGTTCTGGGAGAGGAGGTGGACATGGTGGAGGAGTACAAGTACCTGGATGTCTCCATGACAACAGACTGAACTGGAAGACTAACATCAACGCTGTCTACAAGAAGGGGATGAGTCGACTCTTTTTCTTGAGGAAACTTCGATCCTTCAATGTGTGCAGCGAGATGTTGGAGATGTTCTACCATCTGTTGTGGCCAGTGAACTGTACTTCACTGTGGTCTGCTGGGGGAGCAGCATTGGAGCTGGTGACACCAACAGACTTAACAAACTGGTGAAGAAGGCCGGCTCCATCATCGACTACAAACTGGACAGTCTGGAAAAGGTGGTGGAGAGGAGGACACTGAACAAATTATTGTCCATATTGGATAATCCTGACCACCCTCTCCACCTGCTGCAGGGACAGAGGAGGACGTTCTCCAAAAGATTCCTCCAGCTGCTGTCACAAGGACAGATACAGGAGATCATTCCAGATACAGGAGATCATTCCAGATACAGGAGATCATTCCAGATACAGGAGATCATTCCTGATACAGGAGATCATTCCTGATACAGGAGATCGTTCCTGATACAGGAGGTCATTCCAGATACAGGAGATCATTCCTGATACAGGAGATCATTCCAGATACAGGAGATCATTCCAGATACAGGAGATCATTCCAGATACAGGAGATCATTCCTGATACAGGAGATCATTCCAGATACAGGAGATCATTCCTGATACAGGAGATCATTCCAGATACAGGAGATCATTCCTGATACAGGAGATCATTCCAGATACAGGAGATCATTCCTGCCCACTGCAATAAGACTGTACAATAACTCACCTCTGGCAAAATCCATCACAGTACAATAACACTGTTGACTGTGTTTCTTGGTTTGTTGTATATAATATATATAGATATATAATGTACTGTATATACTGTGCATTTTATATTTTATATTTATATTTTTTACTGCTATTTACTGCTATTTTATTTGATTGCTTTTCTAATGTTATATTATTCTATTCTATTCTATTATTATTTTATTCTATTGTTTCTATTATTGTCTTATTGCTTCTGTATGTATGCTGCTGTAGCGAAAAATGTTCCCCTCGGGGATTAATAAAGTAAATACCTACCTACCTACCTACATGTGCAGTGTTTTTTTCGACTCACTGTTTTTAATTTAAAAGTGGAAAAATGCCGAGTTTTAATTCAGAGTTTCTGGCGAAAATGAACACAAAGCTGTTGATGATTCACAACACTGCGGTTATAAATTGTGGAAAAATAAAAGAGTTTAAATCGGGTTTCAGGGCAGAAATGAATAAGTAAATAAAAGTGATCTGGGTCGTTTTCCTCCTGACTTCCTTCTAGTTTTGGTGCCAAAACTATAAAATATAAAGGAAGAACGCCAAAGTAGGAAAATAAGGAACGCTTCACGAATTTGCGTGTCTTCTTGTTGTTTTTGTTGTGAAACTGAGACTCTGCTCCGCTCCGCTCTGCTGCAACGCTGCAGTGGCGCCGCGCGGCCAGCAGAGGGAGATATTGTACATCTAAAATATGACAATCTATGACAAATTATAAAAATAAGGAACGCTTCACGAATTTGCGTGTCATCCTTGCGCAGGGGCCATGCTAATCTTCTCTGTATCGTTCCAATTTTAGTATGTGTGAAGGCCGAAGCCTCACAACATTACCCTGGGCTTCAAGGGCTCTTTATAGGTCTGGTCTGCAGAAGCCTCCACTACAGGGTCTGGGACGCCGGGAGGAAGCTGGGACATTAAACCCAGCTGGAAATGGACAGAAAGCAACAGAGGAAACGGCCCCAGGAGTCACCACGTAGGTTATGTAGGTGAAATGGACATTACGGGTTCTGTGGGACAGGATCGGGCTTTAATTCTGCTGGTCCAGGTCCAGTTTGAGTCTGTCAGAGGGGCTGAGGCACTCTGGGTAATCTAGTCAAGCTGCGTGACGTCACCGGAGCAGGACAGGACAACAGGAGTCACGTGAACAAAGGCCTCAGTAGACCCTCCTCCTCGACGCTCCTCCTCTAACAGCCCTGCAGGAAGCACTCTGACATCTCTGGTCACCTGGTCTGCTGATCTGAAACTGCCTTTTTTAAAACATCCTTCAGTTGGTTTTTTTTGTCGTGTTTGGTGTCTCTGAACATTAAAATATGTCTGTGGGGTGAAATCTGTCTTCTTCTGCTTCTATTTTCTGTAAAGTGGTGAAAACAGAAAGAGAAACTCTTACTTTTGTTTACATTCTCAAACAAGTATCCGCTGCAGTTTTACCGACCTGCCGCAGGGCGTCGCTGTCTGACCGCTTGAAAGAAAAGACGGAGAGAAATCAGTTAATGTCACATAAAAGCACATAAATCACTAATATTAAAGAATATAAACCCATATTTTCGTGTTAATTTGTACACTCATGATCTTCAAAAGTATTTCTGTGATAGTCGGTACTTCTGTCACGTTCATTTAGCCGGAATCGTCCCGTTCTCTCG
This sequence comes from Embiotoca jacksoni, assembly GCF_022577435.1. Classification (NCBI taxonomy): domain Eukaryota; kingdom Metazoa; phylum Chordata; class Actinopteri; family Embiotocidae; genus Embiotoca; species Embiotoca jacksoni. The sequence goes on from NW_027185255.1 coordinate 170,683, forward strand.
TTCCAAAACAGACTCCAACCAGACACCGTTAAAAACACACATCTATTGAGTAAAACATTCACAGGTGCTAAACATGAGTCCAGAAGACACGCGACCAGCTGACTACAACGGGATGATCAACTCGGAGAATAATACGAGTCAGTAGTTCACTTCTTTTCCGGGTTTGTTTTGCGGTCATGAGCCTCAATCAGACAGTAAAACTCCCCGCGGGAAGACAGACAGACAGAAGTTACTAAAAACACCTGAAATGGAGTTTAAGTGACAGAAAGTGAGACCAGAGTTGAACAGAAAGTCTCTAAATTTAGGAGGAAAATGGGTGAAAACACTGCGACCATTGTTTCCGGAACACTTGTGACGGGAAGGATGCCAATTTGTTGTTGTTGTTTGCGAGCAAGAACTGCTATACGGTAGCTTATATCACGAATAATATTGAATAATATTGAATAATATATTCTCTCTGTCAGGTGACGAAGCAGCTCGCCGGTACCGCCTCCGACAGGCCGCCTGGGTCACTAATTAATACGGGCAGGTCCTCATGAGCGTCCTCACCTGTTCCGAGGCTCCGAGGGCCTGTCCCGGTGGAGGCCGGGCTAACGAGGCGGTCCCAGGCCGCTGGGGTAACCCTCCCTCCCCCACAGAGAAAGCGAAAAAGACTCGATGGAAGGGGGGAAGGGGGCGCTGGGGTGCAGAAGGTCGCCGGTTCGATCCCGCCCTCGGACTGGACTGGTGTACTATGTATGCATATGATGAATGTAGTATATTTATATACATTTATATACATATATATATATTATACTACATATATATATGTGTAGTATAATACATATTTACATACATATAATATATATATATATAGATATAGATATAAAACATACCAACATACTAATAACTGATATTAGGCTGTAATATCAGTATTGCAAGTATTGCACTTCTATATAATATAGTATATTATATATGTATAATATATATTGTATATTATAATATTGTTATTTTGGTTTATTTCCAGGAAACACACAAGGTGACAGTCCAGCAAGCAGGAAAACAAAAGAAGGCAGCAGTTCCAGTGTTTGAAGATTAGATTTAGTTGTTTTTGTGATATTTTTATATCCATTTTTAGTAACTATCTTTCATATATTAATTTTTCTGTTTATATAGCCATACTTACTTTACATGCAATGTTTAGTTTGTTTTTCACTTTGGGAGGCTTTCAATAAAGTGCTGTCTTAGTTGAGTATTGTGTTGTTCTGATGCCAATAAAAAGATAAAGACAATATATTTGCAAACAAAGTTTTGTTTTATTCACTATTAGATGTGAACAATAAATGAACTATTTACATCAATGAATGCACAATAAATGAACTATGTACAGCCCCCTCTGTCCTTTGCTGCCCTTTTCATTTCTTCCCTCCACTGGTCCACAGTCTTCCCGCCGACAGCCGTGCAGAAAGAGACCCCCTCGACACGAGAGTGGCCGGTGTCGGATCTTTTAGGCTGGCCACACTTGCTGCAGGTGTAGTGGGTCTGCTGCCGGCGGGCTTTGGTCCCCAGCGGCGCCGGATCACCCCGGGCCATGGCCTCGGCTACCTTTCTTTTTCTGTGGGCCGTGGACCTCGGGATGCGCTGTAGGTCGGGAGGAGCAGGTTGAGGAGGGGCAGGGAGAAGAGGAGGAGGAGGACAAGCAGGGAGAAGAGGAGCAGGGAGAGGACGAGCAGGGAGAAGAGGACGAGCAGGGAGAAGAGGAGCAGGGAGAAGAGGAGCAAGGAGAAAAGGACGAGCAGGGAGAAGAGGAGCAGGGAGAAGAGGAGCAAGGAGAAAAGGACGAGCAGGGAGAAGAGGAGCAAGGAGAAGAGGAGCAAGGAGAAAAGGACGAGCAGGGAGAAGAGGAGCAAGGAGAAGAGGAGCAGGGAGCGGTGATTGAGAGGAGGGTCTGGGCTGCTCCTCAGGGACATGATAGGTAAAGGGCTGTCCTTGCCCGACCTGCGCAAAGGACAGCCCTTTTGCTGGAGGGAGAGGATGAGCCGAGACGGCCGGAGCGGGGACGAGGCCGGTTCCCTGCTCCGGCCGTCTCTCTCCCATCTCTTCTGCCAACGAGAGAACCTGGAACACAAAACACAGGCTGACTGAGCTGTTTGAAATGACACTTTCCGTTGGAGACTCTCCTTCCCAGGACAGGAGGTGTTCTTCCCCTTCGCTGCCTTGAACCGTCCCCTGGTCCTCTCTTGGTGCCTGGTGGGGTAGACCACTCGCTGCTTGTCGCGCTCCTGCAGGCGTTGCCAGAGCGCAACGAGCTGGTCTACCCTGCGGTTGGAAAGACCCTGAAGATCCCTGGCCTCCACCAGGGCCTTGGCCAGCCGGACGACGTGCTGGTACCCCGGCTGGCCGTCGGGACCCTGGACCTCCTCCTCATCCTCCTCCTCCTCCTCCTGAGAAGAAACACAGGCGGGCGTCACACAACCGGGATGTAAGAAAACCAACTGAACTGTTGCGTTCGTAAGCGAGGTTACCTCAGGAGGGACGTCTGGGTTGGCCGGACTGGATGGATCAGACTTGGGTCCGTCAGATGGATCACCTGACGCGGCGGACGGGATGTCCAGCTGGAAGATGGTCGGGTCCTCCTCCTCCTTGTCCTCCTCGATGCCCTCGTCCGCCTCCTGGAACTCCTCCACGGCAACCTCGTCCGGAGCGTCAGGGTCCAAGTTGACGTCCTCAAGCACCCGGCCCGTCTGCTGGTAGAGGTACTCCAGCCCGACGAGCTCCCCTGAGTCGAGGAACGGAGTCAATCTTTTGTCCTCAAAAGCATAAAGAATAATGGAAAAGAGAAAAAACAGAGAGCTATCTACCGACCTGTGTACGCAGAAGGCTTGGTGCAGTCCTCAACCATCTGAAGGCCAAGCAGCCTTTGGCTCTTCTGGTTGAGAAAGTGCTTGAGTTGGCCACAGTAGGTGTTAGGTTCAGAACTATAACATAGCGCTGATAGGATAAGAATCAAACCCAGTCAGACAAAAACAAAGCTTGGCACCAAATCTGAGTTTTACTTGCAGCAAGGGAAGTCCGTGCAGGGTCTTAGAGTTGTAAGCTCTTCACCTGGCATCAGCCAACTCCGAATCAGACTTCCCTCTTTGCTCCTTTTATTGTATACATGGGGTTACAAAACATCACGTGATTATATTCCTATAAGTATGTGCACATGTTGTATAACTTGAGTGCATAGGGGTTCAATGCTCTTCATACCTTATGGGTATGTTTTCTTTTAACCTATGTGCTCTACTAAATTAAAGCCAGTTCCTCCTCCTCCGGGATGATGTGTGCTGTCAGAAAGGAATTCGTTATCTATGCATGTAGTAGTGACCTTTCAACTGCTACCTACATAGACCAAAGGAAACTTTTGCACACATGGTAGTACTTAATTTACACACTGACAATGAGCTACTGTTTTTCCTAACAGTAGGAGAGCAGAGGCGGCCTCCGGCTCTCAGCTGCAGTCGGCGGCTGTGCAGCCGCTGCGCGGTCCTCGTTCCACCTGACCACTCCATCCACCAGGAACGCCTGGAAATACTTGCCCGAGGCTCGCGTCCCTGAGGGGGAAAAAAACAACAACAGTTCATGCTAGCACGTAATAGGAACGGTGACACGTTTTTGCCTTCGCTGCGGGCTCTCAGGTTTACCTGGGATGAAGCGGTTCAGGTGGAGGTGGAAGGACTCCAAGGACGTGGAGCCCCTCGCGCAGCGATAGACCGGCAGGCTGACTCCGCCCTTCATCAGCCTGCCGGTCTCCGTGTACAGCTGCACGCCCGGCGGGTCCTGAATGCAGCTGAGGTGCCGCCCCTGCGTGCTCCAGATGTTCTGGATGCGGAGAGCGTCCAGCAACGGGATGTCCAGAGTGTCGCGTCCCGCAGGGCCGCCGAAGGTGTCGAGGAGCTCCTGGATCAGGAGAGTCGTCTCCTCGGCCCCAGGTGTCCTCCTCCGACAGTGGAGCCGCCACTCCTTCTTGGAGATCCTCTCGATCACCTCGGCGTCAGTCAGGCCGACCATCCCGTGCTTCCCCTCCAGCTCCGACCGCTTGGCCTCACCGAGACGGCGGGCATCTCCGGGGTCCGCCTCGAAGATGCAGTGGGACAGCTGCCTCATGAAGGTGGGGTACAGCTGGTGGCTCTCGGTGGTGACACCTGATGCGAAGCGGCGCATCAGGTGCCAGATGTCGAGCCGAACCACGAGCTGGTCCCACGCCTGGAACGGAGGGAGAGAGAAATCTGGCTGTTTCATTTAAAAGATTCCATCTGTTGATAAATAACAATAACACGAATACAAATGTGCAGTTATCAATGAGGATAATTAATAATTAATAAACTCGGCATTTTTCCACTTTTAAATTAAAAACAGTGAGTCGAAAAAAACACTGCACATGTGGGTAAAGCTGTAATGGTCCTCCACTCCACAATAACACTGTTGTCTGTGTTTCTTGTTTGTTTAAATATAAATATATATATATACACACTGTACTGTATATACTGTGCAGTTTTAAATTTAATATTTTTTTTGCTGTTATTTTATTGCTTTCCTGTATCTATAGATGCTGCTGTAGTGAAAAATGTCCCCATGGTGATTAATAAAGTAACTACATACCTACCTACCTACATCCAGACTGAGAAGTCATCTGACCTTTTCCTTTTCCTGTCTTCCTTTGCTCTCTCACTCATCCTCCCCCTCCCCCCCCCTGTCTGGACTCCTGTACCTCCCTCCTGGCAGGTCTACCTGTTAGTGCCCTCTGACCTCTGCAGCTCATCCAGAATGCAGCAGCTCCACTTTAACCTCCTACATTCACTTTCTTGATTCTTGTTCTGGTTTGAACCCTCATGGTTCAATGAACTTGTTGTAAGTCGCTTTGGATAAAAGAGTCAGATAAATGAAATGTAAAAACCAAAGGTTTAACTGTTTAGAAGGTCTGATTGATGCACAAGCCAGTCTCCTCTCTGTGGAGAGAACATTGATCTGAGCCTTCCTGAAATGTTCTCTCCAATCACCGTGCGCCGTTTGTTCCAACTTGTTCCAAACCCGGAAACCGGCCGGCCAATGGGATGGCCGCATTTGTCCCAATTTCTCTGCTGCGTGTCATTATTATCATTAACGTGTCATTTTGACTTCATGCCAGTTATTGTATGTGCTGTATATTATCCTCTCGTGTTAACCAGCTAATTGGCATACTTTGATAACCGTTCATTTTTATTTTTGTAACGGGTGACGTCGTTAGCAATGTAAGCTAAGCTAACGCTATCGCCGCGAATTGAACGCGCGCTAAATACCACCGTGAAGCCATGAAGATGATTAAAGGGACCGTTTCGTGTGAAGTCGCTGCTGTTCCTGATGTGTTAAGTACAGTTTCATGTTCGTCCATCAGCACCTCGGAGTACTGCTGCGGGCTTTTTCCCGTCCCAAGCTTCTGTCCCGGGCTGGGATCGAACCAGGGCCCCCCCTCACTGGAGCGGTGAGGAGAGTTCAACTGTGTTTTGATTGGCTGAAGCTAACGGATCGATTAAAACCCGATCAGATGAATCCTCTGTAGATTTGTGCTGAACCCTTTCACACCGATCCGTTGTGTCCTGCTGTATAATTCACTCTGTGGTTGTGATGAATACAAACGAAATCTCCTCTGAACAGCCGAAGGTCTTAAAACCTGCAGAATCTCGATGGACTCTGGCACGCGGCGCTGCTGCAGTGCGCGGGGCGGCCTGCAGGGGGCGGACAGGAGCAGCTCGAGCCGCTGACAGGCAGCACACACTCCGGAAGAAGGACGGCTGGATAACGTGTCGTGAGTTGTTTATTTTTCCGGCTTTAACGGAGAAACTCGTCCCGGTCTTCATGGCGGCGGCGGCGGCCCGGCTGGTGGAGGTCTACCTGGACCTGCTGTCGCAGCCCTGCAGGGCGGTCCACATCCTGCTCACCTGTACCGGGATCCCGCACAGAGTCCGCACCGTGGCTCTGCGGAAAGGTGAGCAGCTAACTAACCGAGCGGTGAACGAGTTCACTAACCGGCGGACTAACGGGTCGCTCAGCGGGCTGAACTCTGTCCCGGAGAACTTTCACCCACTTCCGACGGAACTCCGGTTCGAATCCGACACTTCAAAGTTTCGTCGCGGTTAAACAGCTGTTGGATCTCAGCTGAGGGCGGGAAACCAGCTACCAGGGTCCTGTCATTAGTTCGGCTCAAAGTTGAACTTCGTCAGAGTCCGTTTTCAAGGTGAACAAAGTGGTTTAAAGTCGGAAGTAAAGTGTCGAGTGGATCACATCTGTCAGAACCACAGAACAGTTGTTGTCCATCTGATGACATGTCAAGAACACTGAAACCCATCAATTATGAGTCCACTTTGGTTTAAGGTTGTCTTTGTGGTTAGTTTGTGCGCACAAGTTAAAACAAGTCAGAATGTCGTGCGGGATCTTTAACTTACGAGATTTCCTTCTGGACTCTGGTTCGGTCACCTCTCTGCAGGAGAACACAGAACTCCAGACTTCACCAGACTGAACCCAATGCAGAAAGTTCCTGTGATGGTGGACAACAACTTCATCCTCACGGAGAGGTACACACACACATGTATATACACACACATATACACACACACACACACATATACACACACACACACACACACATGTATATACACACACATATACACACACACACACACACACACACACACACACACACACACATGTATATACACACACATATACACACACATATACACACACACACACACACACACACACACATGTATATACACACACATATACACACACACACACATATACACACACACACACACACACACACACACATATACACACACACACACACACACATATATACACACACATATACACACACACACACACACACACACACACACATATATACACACACATACACACACACACACACACACATATATACACACACACACACACACACACACACACACACATATATACACACACATATACACACACACACACACACACACACACATATATACACACACATACACACACACACACACACATATATACACACACACACACACACACACACACACACATATATATACACACACACACACACACACACACACACACACATATATACACACACACACACACACACACATATACACACACACACACACATATACACACACACACACACACACTGTTTCTGGTCATTTGGAAGTAACAAATGGAAAAATAATTTTCTTTTCACAATAAAACTGTAAATATTTTTATTTTATTTGGTAAAAAAATAAATAAATAAATAAACTTCTAAGAGGAGAACCCTGCTTCACGTCTACCTGTCCAACAGGGGACCTCCTCCTCCTGGAGGTGAACCACAAAGTGAACTACTTTAAATTCTGTGACTATAAAATACAAATTTTAAGCAGTTAAATTTCTCAACTCATATAAAATATAATATTCTGAAAGATGATTTTAGTTTCAAACAGCATCTCTGATGAACTCCTGATGTCAACAATTCTGAGAGCTGCGTATGAACCGATGCTGATTTTATTTTAATGAGCAGCTTGTTTCCATGGAAACCACACTTTTGACCTCCACGCAGCCGGTGACCACGCCCCTACGTCCGTTCACGTCTGACCAATGTGAATCTGTGTCTCAGCGACGCCATCCTCAAATACCTGGCCGCCAAGCACGATGTCCCAGAGCACTGGTATCCACGGCAACCAGAGAGACGAGCCCGAGTGGACGAGTACACGGCGTGGCATCACACCAACACACGACCACACGCTGCCAAAGTCTTCATACTGGAGGTACACACACACACACACACACACACACACACACACACACACACACACACACACACACACACACACACACATACACCTGTGTCTCCACCCGTCTCTCTTTCTTTCTGTCTGTCTCCACCCGTCTCAGGTGCTGCTCCCGACTCAGTCTGGCTCTGCGGTGGATGAGGTGCGTTTGAATCATGCTCTCTCTGAGCTGAAGGACACTCTGGACAGACTGGAGTCCATGTTCCTTTGCAGACAGCCTTTCCTGTGTGGCGATGACATCACCCTGGCCGACCTGCTCGCTGTCTGTGAGCTCATGCAGGTCAGTCACTCTGATTGGTTTACGGTTTGAGAAGTCCCCGCCCCCTTCAGTTACTGCTGCTGGCTCTGAGCATGCTCTCAGTGTGTGTGTGTGTGTGTGTGTGTGTGTGTGTGTGTGTGTGTGTGTGTGTGTGCAGCCGTTGGGGGGGGGCAGGGACGTCCTGAAGGACCGCCCCCTGCTGCAGCAGTGGAAGAGTCGGGTCCAGTCGGCCGTCGGCGACTCGTTCGATAGAGCTCACGCCGTCTTGTACGCCCTCAGAGACCGCCGCCGGGCCAGGCTGTGACATCACAGAGAGGGTGGAGCCAAGGCATGCATCAGCATCATCATCATCATCATCAGTGTGGGCAGCTGATGGACTGACACCTGGTTCATTAATCTTCATCATGAATGTTTTCAACAAACAGATGAATTAATCTCGTAAACAGGAATCGCTCTGATTGGTTTGTTGATCGGTTTGAAACATTGATACACGACGTCCATATTTCATAACAACCAGATCTTTTTCCCATAATTCTGTTCGTCTATCTTATTGATTGATGATCGTTTAAAGTCTAACTCTTCAAGTTGTTTTGTTTACTTTGTAACGTGCGACTGATTTTTCAAACTTTAAAGGTCTGATATCGTAACGTGTCTGGTGTTTTATTTTTAACATGTTTTGGTGGTTTTCAGTGTCAGAAACCATTTTTCCACCTCCTCTCTGCAGCCTGTAGGGGGCGCTCTGCTGACAACAGGAGGGTTTGAAGTGGCCGTTCCTCCTGCTCGTTAATATTAATGATAGTCTGACTTTTTATCATATTTTGGACGACATACTGTAGTCTGACTTTAATGATGACACACTATTTTATATATATATATTAATATTTATATATGTGTACATATACGTTTTTATATATGTGCATATACATATATATACATATGTACATTTATATATTTATTTATATATATATAAATATATATTTATTTATTTATTTATTTATATATATATATATATATACATTTATGTCAGATAAACTTGGTCCCACTGATGTTTCCGATTGTTCCAGGTGCCTTTCGGTTCATCTTTATTTCATAAATCTTTTCTCCGTCGTGTTCATTGTTGATACAGAAGACAAACTAATGTAGGAACAGTCATACAAATATGAAACTCTGCTGCCGCTGTCCCAGTAACAGGGTGGACTACAGCGCCCTCCGGTGGACGCCGAGTGTTCTACAGCGAGGTAGTTTGTGTGCTGGTCACTGAGTGTGGTCCCGGATCCACTGGCAGAACCTGTGGGAGTACTTGGCGGGTCTGACGGTGGAGAAGGACCCGCCGGGGTAGCGGAGGTTCTTCCACAGGTTCTCCAGTCTCTTCTTCAAACCATAAACGGTAAAAATGTCTATAATGCCCACGAAGTAGCGGCGATCCGGCCCGTCGATCACGTGGACGGCATTTTTGAAGTTGGGCAGCAGTCGTCGATGATGCTCGTGGAAGTCCTGCAGCTCTGCGTCGGTGCTGGTTTCTCTGATCTCCTGGAGGGGGATCGCTGACCCGGACTCTGCAGGATCCGGTTCCACCTCAACCGGGTTCTCCTCCAGTAAAGGAGTGCTGGATGGGTCGGACTCAGCGGGACGGTCGTCCAGGTCCAAAGACCTGCAGAGGAGTCGGACAAGAGACCACAGAACACTCTGAGAGGTTTATTCTGAAAATCTGGTCAGGATGAATGTTTCATGAAAGTCAGACGGATGTGTCTGGTGAGGAAGAGCTGCATGGAAACACAAACTCAGTCCATTAGTTTCATTTTGAAGAGTAAAATCAGAGTAGAGAGGTCTGAGACACTTTACAGACTCGAACCACGTTAACATACGAGTGTAATTCAGACAAAACAAAACGGGGTGAAAGCTTTCTGAGCAGATCAAAGAAGGCCGTCCAAGAGATCTTCTTCATCTGTTGACGGATCCTGATCATAAAGAAAAACTCCCAGATTCCTCCGAGTCGAGCCGGAGACCAAAGAAACGGAGAGTAGAGGAACTATGTGATGGAAAAAAGTGTTTCTGAGGTCCAAAGAAAACTAGAAAGACAGAATGCAATTATTTACAAATCATGTAAACAGGATTTAATTGAAAATAGACCGAAGACAGAAAACAGAAATGTTTCTGTTTAATGAAAAATATGCTCATTTTGAACTTGATGGCAGAAACAAACAAATTAGAGGAAATAAAAGACTGAAAAAGTTGAGTAACGCTAAAAATCAAAGAGCCTCATCAAACCTCCTGATAACGAGGTCCAGTAATAACGTGGAAACAGGAACTCTGTTCATTGATCCGTCTGAGGTTCTTCATCCTGGGATGTTAAACCAATAACAGCGTCGTCCTGTTTCCCACCATGAACCAACAGGAAGTGGTGACGTCCGTCCTCAAGACGCCGGTCAGACGGTTCTGCAAATCTAATTATGGATCTTTAAATAAGAGGAACTCCGGTTTCTCATCATTGTTTCCCTGCTTCCCTCAGACCGTATTATGAGGAAGCGCAGCGTGGATTTCCACCGTAATCCAGATGATGTGAAACTATATTTCTCAGTTAGTGAAAGACATGAACGAACGATGAGCTGGAATTCTGCACTTCTTCGTTTCTAGTTCAAACATTTGGTCCCACACGGTTCCTCTGGATGGAACCGACTCGGTTACCGTGACGACACACACGTGAACATCCTGCCTCTCTGAAAAGCCTCCAGCTGATGAGTGCTGCCAGGATTTAGAAAAACAAAGATAACATTTCTCCCATATTAGAAATGAAGAGTAGAATTTCAAATCCGTGTCCCTTTCATCGAGCATAAAAACCTACTTGGTGGTGCGAAGGACGAGGTTGGCCAGCGAGTGTTTGCGGTCCAGCTCGTCCCGGTGCAGCGGCTGCTCGGCCAGCAGCAGACTGTAGTCCAGCACGTTCAGCGCTCGCAGGAAGGCGGCGTCCTCGTCCACCTGCCCGGAGAACCAGGACGTCTCTGGACCTGCAGCAACGTTCACATTCAGCGTCATCGGCCTGTCGCCTAGCAACGCCTCCAAACCTGCAGCGGAGAGGACACCGACCCAACGTGATGTTCTGCCCTCTGAAGTTGTTGTCCTTCAGAACTTTCAGGATCTGCTTCCCGCCCGTGTCCGGGTCGGTCCATCGACCCACCTCGCAGCCTTTGACGTCGTATCTAAGCAACAGAGACGTAACGAGATGAATCTGACGTACGCACGACGCTAAGGAGCCGGCGGCGGGATTCTGTACCTGATGTTGATCCGCTCGTCCGGATAAAAGACGCTCTGCATCACGATGAAGTATTTCTGGAGAACAAAGAGACGGCGTGAGCAGCGCTGACGCGGCAGAAAACAACCTGTTGCTTATTATGGGGTTGAAATACCTTGATTTGATCGGGAATAAGAATCCTGTGGACGCCTGCCGAGAGAAGAGACGGATGCTCGTTATTCACCTGCACGTCGGAGCTTTTGTGTCTTTTGCAGGTTCCTTTTACAATTAATTATTTCTTTATCGTCTGGTTAAAGCGGAGAGGGACCATCCAGCTCGTTATCAGTGCAAAGTTCAAAAACCAGCAAAATTTCAGACGATATTTGTAAACATATATATCTGATATGTTGGCAGTTGATTTGTGCTGTCGGTGACTCTGATCTGCTCTGACAGCCGTCTCACCGAGAAACCTGACCAGCAGTGAATGTGGGTATTTCTCCAGGTGGTCCATGTACGCCTGCAGATTGGACAGCAGAAACCGAACCTCGCGGCGGCTCTGCGTCTTCAGGAAGAACCTCTTGTCGTGTCTGAAAACCAAAGAACGTGAGCATCACGGCCTCAGCCTGGAATAATAAACCCTGCAGGGGTCCAACACGTCGATGAGCTGGTCGTCGGCTACTTCAGGTTTCGTAGTCGAGGATGAAACTCACGTGACGAAGAAGTCCGCCTGGCTCTTGGAATTGCTGACAAACTGGAGGTAGAAGCCGTCGGAGCAGAGCGAGTCCACGTATTCGTCCTCTGTGATGTCCAGCGAACGCCTCAGATGAGCAAAGACCGGCGCAGCAAACGTCTGCATCACAAACCCCTGGAGGGAAAAGAAGGAAACAAAATATAAAAAGGTGTTAAATGAGGACGTGTTCATGAAAACAGAAAAACACTGAAGTTTGTTGCAGAAACGACGACTCGCCTCGTGAGTTTGAGTTTCTTCTGCTTTGAAATGTTCCTCTGAGAGTCGATCCTGTTCAGAAGGTCAAATGTTAATGAGTGATTTCACGTCTACAGAGTTTGATGTCCATGAATGAGGTTCTTCACCTGGTCGGCGGCCCGGTTCTCCCGGCCCGGTGGGTCGGCGGCCCGGACGGAGGCGTGCAGGCCTTCCTTCATCATGCAGGTCAGCTGGTAGAACTCGTGCTCCTGGTTGATCTCAAACACCCCCAACATGCTCCATCGCTGCCTCAGCTGCCACCAGAACCTCCGCCGGGCGGGTCGGGAGGCGCCGGACACTTTGTTTCTCGGTGCCATCTGGAGGACATCGGACAAACAACACGTCAAACGGATGAAGATGAAATAACTGTGTTTTTATTCCTCTCGATCATCGGTCTGGTTCGGTTACAGCGTCGGCAGGCGTGTTGGGAATTTAACTCATTTTAAAAGTTGATTCATTTTCATACAGTTTGTTTTGTTCCTGCAAACTTTCAAATGGACATTTTCTCATCATTTTTCTGCAAATTTACTGAAAATTAAAAACTAAAATATTTCAATTGAAAAAAAAAAACAGGTCTTCTTGAATCTTCTTTTCTAATGAATGAGGGATTATTTTCAGATGGACCTCCAGAAAACTAATAAGAAGGAGTGACTTTAGCTAACAACACCGAGATAACTGATGGACACATTTTATTCACTTTGGATTTGATGAGAGAAGTTGAATGGGAGTCTATGGAGCCGGAGGCTTTTTGGAGCCGACCTCTAGTGGCACTCGCTGGTATTGCAGCTGAAGACACTTCTGGATCAGAACAATTTTACAGACCTGAAGCTACGAACTCTTTTAGAAACAGTCTCTGGTTCTGACGTGCAGCCAGGAATGTGTTCCAGACCAGATTGGATATATGATCCCTCCAGCAGGTTCGGAGTTTCTCACCAGTTGAGACTTGCCCAGAAAACTTCCAATAAAAATCTCTGGAAGCATCTGAACCAGGAGCTCATCAATCTCCTGTCAAAAACAACGAAAGGATATGATGATGTTGTTTGCATTGTGGCTCCAGAAAGTTTCTGTTTTCTCTCTTATTTGCAAGTGATTCTTTTTGTTTTACTTTCTACATCTAATTGCCGACTCCCCGGTGTCCTTATCTTGTGACCTACAACCAACTCAGTATTACCATACGAAAGCAGAGACAAAGGGAATGGAGGTGATGGTCAACTGTTGGTCACACTGTATAAAGCTGAACTATGGAGGAGATCTGGAGCACTGCTGGACACCTCTCTTTGAGGGCTGGAGTTGCTCCTTCTTGCAAGAATAAATGTCCGATGTGTTTGATTTTGAATCGAGCCTCTGAGTCATTTTTACAACAGGATAACAGAATAAAACTTGACCACAACTTGGGGCCAACAAATGTGTAAACATTTCTAAAACCATGTTTTCCTTTTGAGGGTAAATCGATCAGGAAACATGACAGTTTTCATTTTACATCGAAATTTCAGACGAAAAAAAGATTTAAAAAGGTGATGTTTTCTGAAATATCTGTTAAAAACAGCTCAAACAGGCAAAACATAAAACCACGTTTATATTTCTGAAACACACACACACACACACACACACACACACACACACACACACACACACACACACACACGTCAAACAGTCGGCTGAAAGACCATCTGACTTCATCCCAGAAACAAACAGGACGATTGATTCCAGCAGCTCTCACCTGAACTTCTTCCTTGGAAAGTAAAACTCAGGAAAACCTTCAGCAGTGAGTCTCATGTCCGTGTGTCTCCTCCCGTCTCCTCCTCCACCTCATCCTCCTTCTCCACCTCCACCTCCTCCTCCTCCTCCTCCTCCCGAGCGGAGCCACATTCCAGGCCGGTTAGACGAGCTCTGCAGGGTGTGCCGTGCTGCATGCAGCAGAAAAGGTGCGGCCGAAGGTGTTTCTACTGTTTCTACTACCGGAGGAAAAGGTCTGAGAGACGTTAGACATTAACAGTGATGTCCGACCTGTCCTGACCTTTGACCTGTTTTCTGTTTCTACAGTCACACAGTTATTACCTGAACACCTCCTGCAGTGAATGCAACTCTTCTGCAGCCAAACTAATTTGAAAAGTGTCAAAATAAATCCCTCTAATATCACATTCATCCAAATAAAATCCAGAAAGAAACATGTCTGAGTAAAAACCTCGTATGTTGCTGGAACAGACTGGAGGGCTTTTATTTTGAAAAGTCGATAGCTATCGATGTCACCTGAATGCTGCTTCAATGGAAGGAAACAACTCCAGGAGATCTGACCTCTGACCTCTGACCGGCTGCAGCTTGATTAAGAACTGAAATAAAACATCTGAAATATTTCTTCTTCATTTCATGTGTTGTTGTTGTTTTTTTTAAACCCTCAAACTTCCTGATTCGTTCCAGGTTCACGTGTAAATTGTGATGTTTGTAGGTTACGTGTTGCTTCCAGTTTCACATCCCATTTCTGGAGAAGTCTCAGCTGGACAAAAGGAAATCAAAATTTAGATTGGATCAAAGTGTTTAAAGTGTCGACCTTCAGGATTCAGTCTGTCAGTGTGAACATCGTTTAATGAACTGTCAGGATTTTAACTACATTAAAGGGATGTCGAAGTCTTTATGTAAAGATGAATCAGCTGATAAACAGTTCAGTCCACAGACACGTTCATATTCACCACATCCTCATTAGAAAGTAAAATGTGAAACAGCTGATTCAGCACAAACTGCATTGCAGTATTGTTATTTTACAGCTTCCCTCTTGCTTCACTCAGTTCATACAAAACGGGAACAGACTGGAAAAAAAAAGTCCATTTCAGAGTAAATCGTGTATTTTTCTGAAAGTTAAAATGCTTTGCAGATCAATGAGTTAAATCTGTAGACAGTTTCTAAAAGAGTTCGTAGCTTCAGGTCTGTTTAAGAAGATTCGTGTCTTCTTGTTTAAAGACTTTGTGTAAAGATGCTGACCTCCATCTAGGAATCATGTGATTTCACATGAAGGGCTTTAAGCCCCGCCCCCCTGCATTCACCCACGTCATCATCCCTTCAGCCTGAGAGTTCAGGACTCAGGGACAGACTGGGATTCCCCCCCCCCCCCCCCCCCCCCCCGCTGTTAGTTTCACCATCACTTCCCGTTTCACTGGAAGTCTTCAGATCTCTGCTGAAAATAGGAAAGCAGGGAACATGTTGACAGAAGGAACCGAGAAAGGTATTAATGAATATTAAACTCCGTATTTAGTGAACGTTTTAAAGGACATTTAAAAAGTTATTTGTTCATGAACTTAATCTCAAGAGAAAGACACGTTTCATATTTACGACCTTTGACCTCTGACACTACTTCATGTATCAGGCCGAGCTGGTTAAACTTAACATCTGAAAACACGTCGTCACCGAGCCGAAGAGCGTTCTACTGTTCTGAGCTCAAGAAATGTGCTGCGAGATACGACTCCTTCCCACCTTTGAATGAATTCATCAACAATGTCATAGTTTCTAACCCCTCTGTGCTGTTTCTGCTGAGTATTTTGCTGTGGGTGAAACAGCGCCCCCTACCTGTGTGGTGAAACATGGTATTGCAGTGTAATTTCATTTGCATCCTTGTACCTTCACACCAGGTGATCATCTCGCTACGTTACAGGCTGCAAAAGAAGCTACGTATTTATTTCCTGCAGATTTTCCAGAACAAAATGTATATATTTTTTCTCTCTGTGACCAAAGTTAAGTACGTTATTATTTTTTATGAATTTGTTACATGGCTAGCCTGACATTTTATTCTCGCTTTAGCTCAACAATAACAAGAAACATAGCAACTTGTAAAATCTTTTTATCTACTTTTAGGACTTCAATGAAAATAAAACCACATATAATATTTAAAAACCACATATAATAAACTATAAATATGTTGTTGAAAGCAGCTTCGAATTGGAGCAAAAAGATAATGAAAACTAGTTTTTCTGGGTTCAGCCGGTTGTTCTCTCCTGGAACAACAACACGATTGTTTTGTTGTGTATTGATGTTCATGTAAATTATTAATATGATGCATTGACTCACATGTTCATGTGTGAAACACAACCGTGAATTGGAGAGATTCTCTAAATTAAAAGCTTCTGCAGAAGAAGACGATTCTGATTCTGGGAAACAGGAAGGGAAATAGAAAGTAAAAGAAATTAAGAGTGGAGAGAGAAAGTGTTGCATCACCGTGTTGAGGCAGCGTATAAAAGGAGGAGGCAGCCTGCTGAAGGACATCAGAGGGAGACACACAGACCCAGAACCACAACCAGGACCAGAACCAGGACCACAACCACAACCACAACTAGACCCAGAACCAGAACCAGATCCAGAACCAGGACCAGACCCAGAACCAGAACCAGAACCGGTCCACCGACACCAACCATGAATTCCGCTGCCATCGTTGTACTCAGCTGCCTGCTGCTCGTCTGCACACAAGGTATTGTGGAAACTGTATTCTTTTAAAAAAAAAAAAAAAGAAATCTTAAGACATTTTATACTAATTTCCCCCAAAATTTGGACTAATTTTATAATCACTTTTTTATTTTATTTTCTTTCTTTTAACCATCCTAAAGAAAATGTGTATTTTTATTTTATGCTACATTTTGCATGAAACCTGCTCCATAAATAAAGTACCAACCTTCAATCTTACTGTTTTATGACGTGTTCCAGCTGGAAACATCTGCATTTTATATGAAGCTATTTTTGCGTCTTTATTACGCCACAAAAAATAGTTTTGAGAGCAAAAAAAAGAAACTAAGAATAAATTATTTGCATTGCAAACAAATTTGCTTTCACAGTTTGTGATCAAAGGTTTTAAATTTGCAGCCTAAAAGTCTCGTTTCATCAGCAAAGTTCTCATTTCTGTGACCAAAACTCAAAACTGATGTTTTTGCTGCATAATAAAGACACAAAAATACTTTCATAGTTTTAGCAGCTTTCAGCTCCTTGTTTCGGCTGCTGACTGACTAACTGACTGTAATGACTTTAATCTGCTCTGTTCCTCCCACAGGACAGAAAGACACATCGAACACCTGCCGTTGCTCCGGTTACACCAGAGTTCAGCTGAGGTCCATCAAGGAGGAGCCGGTCATCTACGAGCCGACTGTCTTCTGTCCGAAGACAGAGATCATGTGAGTTCACAGACTGTTTATTAAAGAGTTCGTAGCTTCAGGTCTGTAAAATGGTTCTGATCCAGAAGTGTCTTCAGCTGCAATACCAGCGAGTGCCACTAGAGGTCGGCTCCAAAAAGCCTCCGGCTCCATAGACTCCCATTCAACTTCTCTCATCAAATCCAAAGTGAATAAAATGTGTCCATCAGTTATCTCGGTGTTGTTAGCTAAAGTCACTCCTTCTTATTAGTTTTCTGGAGGTCCATCTGAAAATAATCCCTCATTCATTAGAAAAGAAGATTCAAGAAGACCTGTTTTGGGGGCGTGTCTGTTTGATTGACAGGCCTGTGGTGCAGTCAGGTTACAGCTATCGGTGGGCGGGACGTAGTATCGTCAGGTTTCCAATCAGATCGGTCAGATCCACCGCTGGCTCCTCCCCCAGCTCGTCCAAATATGGTCACTTCCTGCTCCAAACCGCTCCGAACTAGCAAAGATGGTTCAGAATTTGAAGTGGCGTTCACTGACCGTCCGTCGTCCCGCTCCTCTCTGACGTCCATCTTTTTTCTTTGTTCCAGAGTCAGAACGGCAGCGAACGAGTTGAAATGTTTGGATCCGGCGTCGAAGCTGGGAGAACTGGTGCTGTTAAACAAGAAAAGGTGAGATGAGCTCCGACTGCTGCTCAGCGTCAGCAACATGAGAGCTGCTGTTTACTCACAGTCACGTTGTTGATTCAGGCAGGAGAGGAGAGCAGGCGTAACCATGACGACGAGCAGGGCCTCCACATCGAGGAGGACCTCCACATCGAGCAGGACCTCCACATCGAGGAGGACCTCTAGATCGACGAACCGTCTGCAGGACTGAACACGGAGCTGAAACACTGCTGTTACATTAGAAGGACTTTACTGTGAATACTAAATATGAAACTATACTTCACTTACATCCATATTTAAATCTTTTTTAGATGAACTTTTTAAAAAAATAATAAAACCCACCTGAATGGACGTTCTGTTCTGTGTTGTTTTTGTTGAACTTCCTTTACGTTCACGTTAAACTGGTGAATATAACGTGTTCACATGCTGAATGTTTTAATCACATCCAATGAAGTAAATATAGATGAAGCTTATTCATTATAATATTATATTATAATTACATTACACTTATCTGACTCTTTTATCCAAAGCAACTTACAATAAGTTCATTTCAACCATGAGGGTAAAAAAACCAGAACAACAAGAAGCAAGAAAATACAATTTCTTCCAGAAAGCTAAACTACAAAGTTCTATCAGTAGGTTAGGTAGTTACTTTATTAATCCACAAGGGGAAACATTTTCGCTACAGCAGCATACAGGAAGCAATAAGACAATAATAAGTTCTATTTTAAGATACTAAAGTTCTGCTGTTTAAGGTAAAGGAGGAGGAGGAGGAGGAGGAGGAAGAGGAGGAGGAGGAGGAAGAAGAGGAGGAGGAGGAGGAGGAGGAGGAAGAGGAGCGGAGTAGTGTGAGTGAATAACCTGAGACTGATGATGATTACGTTGAGAAATAAAAGATTGACAGGAAACACGTCAGTCGGATTCAGAGGAACTTGTGAATGAATGAAGTTAATTAAGGTAAAACAAATAGAAGAGGGTTTTTTTCTTTTAAGTTTGAACTTAAATGATGGAAAAAAAGATTTGTCTCTTCCTCTTGTTTGCATTGTGGCTCCAGAAAGTTTCTGTTTTCTCTCTTATTTGCAAGTGATTCTTTTTGTTTTACTTTCTACATCTAATTGCCGACTCCCCGGTGTCCTTATCTTGTGACCTACAACCAACTCAGTATTACCATACGAAAGCAGAGACAAAGGGAATGGAGGTGATGGTCAACTGTTGGTCACACTGTATAAAGCTGAACTATGGAGGAGATCTGGAGCACTGCTGGACACCTCTCTTTGAGGGCTGGAGTTGCTCCTTCTTGCAAGAATAAATGTCCGATGTGTTTGATTTTGAATCGAGCCTCTGAGTCATTTTTACAACATAATTGGTCTTTCGAGCCGGATCCCAACATCTCCTCTCTCCGGACAACATCCTGAAACCGTGCACGGGGGAGTCTGGGACTCCTGAGGAAAGACCTCCGACCTGTTTCTTTATCGAAGCAGTTTGGACATTGGTGAGACCAGGACTAACTGGAGAGAGTACGAGTGACGGGATGCTAGAACAAGGCTGATTCACCATCGAAACATCGGACACCCGGGTAAGACAACTTCTTTTGTTGTTGTTTTGATCTAAAGAGTAAGAGCAAGCTACTAAAGAGTCTGAATAGATTAGGTAAACTAAAGAGTCTGAGTAGACTAGGTAAACTAAAGAGTCTGAGCAGATTAGGTAAACTAAAGAGTCTGAGTAGACTAGGTAAACTAAAGAGTCTGAGCAGATTAGGTAAACTAAAGAGTCTGAGCAGATTAGGTAAACTAAAGAGTCTGAGTAGATTAGGTAAACTAAAGAGTTTGAGTAGATAAGGTAAACTAAAGAGTCTGAGTAAATTCTGTAAACTAAAGAGTGAGTAGATTAGGTAAACTATAGAGTCTGAGTAGATTAGGTAAACTAAAGAGTCTGAGCAGAATAGGTAAACTAAAGAGTCTGAGTAGACAAGGTAAACTAAAGAGTCTGAGTAGATTAGGTAAACTAAAGAGTCTGAGTAGACTAGGTAAACTAAAGTGTGAGTAGATTAGGTAAACTAAAGAGTCTGAGTAGACTAGGTAAACTAAAATGTGAGTAGATTAGGTAAACTAAAGAGTCTGAGAAGACTAGGTAAACTAAAGAGTGAGTAGATTAGGGAAACTGAAGAGTCTGAGTAGATTAGGTAAACTAAAGAGTCTGAGTAGACTAGGTAAACTAAAGAGTGAGTAGATTAGGTAAACTAAAGAGTCTGAGTAGATTAGGTAAACTAAAGAGTCTGAGTAGACTAGGTAAACTAAAGTGTGAGTAGATTAGGTAAACTAAAGAGTCTGAGAAGACTAGGTAAACAAAAGAGTGAGTAGATTAGGTAAACTAAAGAGTCCGAGGAGACTAGGTAAACTAAAGGGTCTGAGAAGATTAGGTAAACTAAAGAGTCTGAGTAGATTCGGTAAACTAAAGAGTGAGTAGATTAGGTAAACTATAGAGTCTGAGTAGATTAGGTAAACTAAAGAGTCTGAGCAGAATAGGTAAACTAAAGAGTCTGAGTAGACAAGGTAAACTAAAGAGTCTGAGTAGATTAGGTAAACTAAAGAGTCTGAGTAGACTAGGTAAACTAAAGTGTGAGTAGATTAGGTAAACTAAAGAGTCTGAGAAGACTAGGTAAACTAAAGAGTGAGTAGATTAGGGAAACTGAAGAGTCTGAGTAGATTAGGTAAACTAAAGAGTCTGAGAAGACTAGGTAAACTAAAGAGTGAGTAGATTAGGTAAACTAAAGAGTCTGAGTAGATTAGGTCAACTAAAGAGTCTGAGTAGATTAGGTAAACTAAAGAGTCTGAGTAGACTAGGTAAACAAAAGAGTGAGTAGATTAGGTAAACTAAAGAGTCTGAGGAGACTAGGTAAACTAAAGGGTCTGAGAAGATTAGGTAAACTAAAGAGTCTGAGTAGGCTAGGTAAACTATAGAGTCTGAGTAGACTAGGTATACTAAAGAGTGAGTAGATTAGGTAAACTAAAGAGTCTGAGGAGACTAGGTAAACTAAAGAGTCTGAGTGGATTAGGTAAACTAAAGAGTCTGAGTAGATTAGGTAAACTATAGAGTCTGAGTAGACTAGGTCAACTAAAGAGTCTGAGTAGACTAGGTAAACAAAAGAGTGAGTAGATTAGGTAAACTAAAGAGTCTGAGGAGACTAGGTAAACTAAAGGGTCTGAGAAGATTAGGTAAACTAAAGAGTCTGAGTAGGCTAGGTAAACTAAAGAGTCTGAGTAGGCTAGGTAAACTATAGAGTCTGAGTAGACTAGGTATACTAAAGAGTGAGTAGATGAGGTAAACTAAAGAGTCTGAGGAGACTAGGTAAACTAAAGAGTCTGAGTAGATTAGGTAAACTAAAGAGTCTGAGTAGATTAGGTAAACTATAGAGTCTGAGTAGACTAGGTATACTAAAGAGTGTGTAGATTCGGTAAACTAAAGAGTCTGAGTAGATTAGGTAAATTAAAGAGTTTGAGTAGATAAGGTAAACTAAAGAGTCTGAGTAAATTCGGTAAACTAAAGAGTGAGTAGATTAGGTAAACTATAGAGTCTGAGTAGATTAGGTAAACTAAAGAGTCTGAGCAGAATAGGTAAACTAAAGAGTCTGAGTAGACAAGGTAAACTAAAGAGTCTGAGTAGATTAGGTAAACTAAAGAGTCTGAGTAGACTAGGTAAACTAAAGAGTGAGTAGATTAGGTAAACTAAAGAGTCTGAGTAGACTAGGTAAACTAAAGTGTGAGTAGATTAGGTAAACTAAAGAGTCTGAGAAGACTAGGTAAACTAAAGAGTGAGTAGATTAGGGAAACTGAAGAGTCTGAGTAGATTAGGTAAACTAAAGAGTCTGAGTAGACTAGGTAAACTAAAGAGTGAGTAGATTAGGTAAACTAAAGAGTCTGAGTAGATTAGGTAAACTAAAGAGTCTGAGTAGACTAGGTAAACTAAAGTGTGAGTAGATTAGGTAAACTAAAGAGTCTGAGTAGACTAGGTAAACTAAAGTGTGAGTAGATTAGGTAAACTAAAGAGTCTGAGAAAACTAGGTCAACAAAAGAGTGAGTAGATTAGGTAAACTAAAGAGTCCGAGGAGACTAGGTAAACTAAAGGGTCTGAGAAGATTAGGTAAACTAAAGAGTCTGAGTAGATTCGGTAAACTAAAGAGTGAGTAGATTAGGTAAACTATAGAGTCTGAGTAGATTAGGTAAACTAAAGAGTCTGAGCAGAATAGGTAAACTAAAGAGTCTGAGTAGACAAGGTAAACTAAAGAGTCTGAGTAGATTAGGTAAACTAAAGAGTCTGAGTAGACTAGGTAAACTAAAGTGTGAGTAGATTAGGTAAACTAAAGAGTCTGAGAA
The DNA here is from genome assembly GCF_022577435.1 of Embiotoca jacksoni. Taxonomy (NCBI): domain Eukaryota; kingdom Metazoa; phylum Chordata; class Actinopteri; family Embiotocidae; genus Embiotoca; species Embiotoca jacksoni. The sequence goes on from NW_027185255.1 coordinate 193,143, forward strand.
GACTAGGTAAACTAAAGAGTGAGTAGATTAGGGAAACTGAAGAGTCTGAGTAGATTAGGTAAACTAAAGAGTCTGAGAAGACTAGGTAAACTAAAGAGTGAGTAGATTAGGTAAACTAAAGAGTCTGAGTAGATTAGGTCAACTAAAGAGTCTGAGTAGACTAGGTAAACAAAAGAGTGAGTAGATTAGGTAAACTAAAGAGTCTGAGGAGACTAGGTAAACTAAAGGGTCTGAGAAGATTAGGTAAACTAAAGAGTCTGAGTAGGCTAGGTAAACTATAGAGTCTGAGTAGACTAGGTATACTAAAGAGTGAGTAGATTAGGTAAACTAAAGAGTCTGAGGAGACTAGGTAAACTAAAGAGTCTGAGTGGATTCGGTAAACTAAAGAGTCTGAGTAGATTAGGTAAACTATAGAGTCTGAGTAGACTAGGTCAACTAAAGAGTCTGAGTAGACTAGGTAAACAAAAGAGTGAGTAGATTAGGTAAACTAAAGAGTCTGAGGAGACTAGGTAAACTAAAGGGTCTGAGAAGATTAGGTAAACTAAAGAGTCTGAGTAGATTAGGTAAACTATAGAGTCTGAGTAGACTAGGTATACTAAAGAGTGTGTAGATTCGGTAAACTAAAGAGTCTGAGTAGACTAGGTAAACTAAAGAGTCTGAGTAGATTAGGTAAACTATAGAGTCTGAGTAGACTAGGTATACTAAAGAGTGTGTAGATTCGGTAAACTAAAGAGTCTGAGTAGACTAGGTAAACTAAAGAGTCTGAGTAGATTAGGTAAACTAAAGAGTCTGAGTAGACTAGGTAAACTAAAGAGTCTGAGTAGGCTAGGTAAACTAAAGAGTCTGAGTTGACGAGGTAAACAATGATGACAAACATGTGATCGATTAGCTGATTGGTTAAGATGATGCCTTCTTCTTCTTCTTCTTCTTCTTCTTCTTCTTCTTCTTCTTCTTCTTCTCCTTCTTCTCCTTCTTCTTCTTCTTCTTCTTCTTCCTCCTCCTCCTCTTCCTCACAGGTTTCCCATTATGCTCTGAGAAGAAGATCCTCGATTAGCTTCCTGCGGTGAGTTTTGCTCATGACCGCAAAACGAATATATGGATGGATGGTTCTATCTATGGATGGATGATGGATGATGGTTCTATCTATGGATGGATGATGGATGATGGATGATGGTTCTATCTCTGGATGGATGATGGATGATGGTTCTATCTATGGATGGATGATGGATGATGGATGATGGTTCTATCTATGGATGGATGATGGATGATGGTTCTATCTCTGGATGGATGATGGATGATGGTTCTATCTCTGGATGGATGATGGTTCTATCTCTGGATGGATGATGGATGATGGATGATGGTTCTGTCTCTGGATGGATGATGGATGATGGATGATGGTTCTATCTCTGGATGGATGACCTTTGGATGGACTAACGTTACTAAAAAGTCAAGGTGAAAGTGAACAAAGCCGGCACTTTAAAAATCGCGGCGGCCATTATGTGAGCTGAAGTGGTTAACCACGTTTCTTACAAAGTAATAAACGGTTAATAAAGTACACCGAATAGCTGGTTAACACGAGAATCATACGTCAGGGGGAGGCAGGTGCATATAATAACTCTCGTTTTGTAAAATATGGGAAAAGCTTAAATCGCCGGTGCTACCGCTAACTTACATCGTATTTATTTTGTAAGGTCTCGTTATAAATTCGATATAAATTCGTTATAAACTCGTTATAAACTCGTTATAAAGTCACCGCCGATAAACAAGTGAGCGCTCTGAGTCCAAAACATGCTTATTACTCATATTTGTCACACATATTACATTAAAAATGAATGAATGAAAATTAAAACTTACCATCTCTCTCCAATAGTCTCCTTAGGACGAGGGGGCGTAGCAGAGAGGAATTAGGACAAATCCGGGTCTTCCTATTGGTTTGTTCCAAGTCTGATTCTCGAAATTGGGACAAATCCGGCTCTTCCATTGGCCGGCCGCTTTCCCGATGGCCCAAGACGGCGCACTGTGATTGGAGGGGGCGGGACATCGTCATCATCACCCATTGGCCCAGAAGACTGTGGGAGAGTTGGGACAGAGAAGATGGAAACATATATATATAAACATATGTATATAAATATGTATTATACTACATTCATCATATGCATACATAGTACACCAGTCCAGTCCGAGGGCGGGATCGAACCGGCGACCTTCTGCACCCCAGCGCCCCCTTCCCCCCTTCCATCGAGTCTTTTTCGCTTTCTCTGTGGGGGAGGGAGGGTTACCCCAGCGGCCTGGGACCGCCTCGTTAGCCCGGCCTCCACCGGGACAGGCCCTCGGAGCCTCGGAACAGGTGAGGACGCTCATGAGGACCTGCCCGTATTCATTAGTGACCCAGGCGGCCTGTCGGAGGCGGTACCGGCGAGCTGCTTCGTCACCTGACAGAGAGAATATATTATTCAATATTATTCGTGATATAAGCTACCGTATAGCAGTTCTTGCTCGCAAACAACAACAACAAATTGGCATCCTTCCCGTCACAAGTGTTCCGGAAACAATGGTCGCAGTGTTTTCACCCATTTTCCTCCTAAATTTAGAGACTTTCTGTTCAACTCTGGTCTCACTTTCTGTCACTTAAACTCCATTTCAGGTGTTTTTAGTAACTTCTGTCTGTCTGTCTTCCCGCGGGGAGTTTTACTGTCTGATTGAGGCTCATGACCGCAAAACAAACCCGGAAAAGAAGTGAACTACTGACTCGTATTATTCTCCGAGTTGATCATCCCGTTGTAGTCAGCTGGTCGCGTGTCTTCTGGACTCATGTTTAGCACCTGTGAATGTTTTACTCAATAGATGTGTGTTTTTAACGGTGTCTGGTTGGAGTCTGTTTTGGAACGAGAGAACGGGACGATTCCGGTAAATGAACGTGACAGAAGTACCGACTATCACAGAAATACTTTTGAAGATCATGAGTGTACAAATTAACACGAAAATATGGGTTTATATTCTTTAATATTAGTGATTTATGTGCTTTTATGTGACATTAACTGATTTCTCTCCGTCTTTTCTTTCAAGCGGTCAGACAGCGACGCCCTGCGGCAGGTCGGTAAAACTGCAGCGGATACTTGTTTGAGAATGTAAACAAAAGTAAGAGTTTCTCTTTCTGTTTTCACCACTTTACAGAAAATAGAAGCAGAAGAAGACAGATTTCACCCCACAGACATATTTTAATGTTCAGAGACACCAAACACGACAAAAAAACCAACTGAAGGATGTTTTAAAAAAGGCAGTTTCAGATCAGCAGACCAGGTGACCAGAGATGTCAGAGTGCTTCCTGCAGGGCTGTTAGAGGAGGAGCGTCGAGGAGGAGGGTCTACTGAGGCCTTTGTTCACGTGACTCCTGTTGTCCTGTCATGCTCCGCTGACGTCATGCAGCTTGACTAGATTACCCAGAGTGCCTCAGCCCCTCTGACAGACTCAAACTGGACCTGGACCAGCAGAATTAAAGCCCGATCCGGTCCCACAGAACCCGTAATATCCATTTCACCTACATAACCTACGTGGTGACTCCTGGGGCCGTTTCCTCTGTTGCTTTCTGTCCATTTCCAGCTGGGTTTAATGTCCCAGCTTCCTCCCGGCGTCCCAGACCCTGTAGTGGAGGCTTCTGCAGACCAGACCTATAAAGAGCCCTTGAAGCCCAGGGTAATGTTGTGAGGCTTCGGCCTTCACACATACTAAAATTGGAACGATACAGAGAAGATTAGCATGGCCCCTGCGCAAGGATGACACGCAAATTCGTGAAGCGTTCCTTATTTTTATAATTTGTCATAGATTGTCATATTTTAGATGTACAATATCTCCCTCTGCTGGCCGCGCGGCGCCACTGCAGCGTTGCAGCAGAGCGGAGCGGAGCAGAGTCTCAGTTTCACAACAAAAACAACAAGAAGACACGCAAATTCGTGAAGCGTTCCTTATTTTCCTACTTTGGCGTTCTTCCTTTATATTTTATAGTTTTGGCACCAAAACTAGAAGGAAGTCAGGAGGAAAACGACCCAGATCACTTTTATTTACTTATTCATTTCTGCCCTGAAACCCGATTTAAACTCTTTTATTTTTCTACAATTTATAACCGCAGTGTTGTGAATCATCAACAGCTTTGTGTTCATTTTTGCCAGAAACTCTGAATTAAAACTCGGCATTTTTCCACTTTTAAATTAAAAACAGTGAGTCGAAAAAAACACTGCACATGTAGGTAGGTAGGTAGGTATTTACTTTATTAATCCCCGAGGGGAACATTTTTTCGCTACAGCAGCATACATACAGAAGCAATAAGACAATAATAGAAACAATAGAATAAAATAATAATAGAATAGAATAGAATAATATAACAATAGAAAAGCAATAAAATAAAATAGCAGTAAAAAATATAAATATAAAATATGAAATGAACAGTATATACAGTACATTATATATCTATATATATAATATACAAACAAACCAAGAAACACAGTCAACAGTGTTATTGTACTGTGATGGATTTTGCCAGAGGTGAGTTATTGTACAGTCTTATTGCAGTGGACAGGAATGATCTCCTGTATCTGGAATGATCTCCTGTATCAGGAATGATCTCCTGTATCAGGAATGATTTCCTGTATCAGGAATGATGTCCTGTATCTGGAATGATCTCCTGTATCAGGAATGATCTCCTGTATCAGGAATGATCTCCTGTATCTGGAATGATCTCCTGTATCAGGAATGATCTCCTGTATCAGGAATGATCTCCTGTATCAGGAATGATCTCCTGTATCTGGAATGATCTCCTGTATCTGGAATGATCTCCTGTATCAGGAATGATCTCCTGTATCAGGAATGATCTCCTGTATCTGGAATGATCTCCTGTATCTGGAATGATCTCCTGTATCTGGAATGATCTCCTGTATCTGGAATGATCTCCTGTATCAGGAATGATCTCCTGTATCAGGAATGATCTCCTGTATCTGGAATGATCTCCTGTATCTGGAATGATCTCCTGTATCAGGAATGATCTCCTGTATCAGGAATGATCTCCTGTATCTGGAATGATCTCCTGTATCAGGAATGATCTCCTGTATCTGGAATGATCTCCTGTATCAGGAATGATCTCCTGTATCAGGAATGATCTCCTGTATCTGGAATGATCTCCTGTATCTGGAATGATCTCCTGTATCAGGAATGATCTTCTGTATCTGGAATGATCTCCTGTATCAGGAATGATCTCCTGTATCTGTCCTTGTGACAGCAGCTGGAGGAATCTTTTGGAGAACGTCCTCCTCTGTCCCTGCAGCAGGTGGTGGAGAGGGTGGTCAGGATTATCCAATATGGACAATAATTTGTTCAGCGTCCTCCTCTCCACCACCTTTTCCAGACTGTCCAGATTGTAGCCGATGATGGAGCCGGCCTTCTTCACCAGTTTGTTAAGTCTGTTGGTGTCTCCGGCTCCAATGCTGCTCCCCCAGCAGACCACAGTGAAGTACAGTTCACTGGCCACAACAGATGGTAGAACATCTCCAACATCTCGCTGCACACATTGAAGGATCGAAGTTTCCTCAAGAAAAAGAGTCGACTCATCACCTTCTTGTAGACAGCGTTGATGTTGGTCTTCCAGTTCAGTCTGTTGTCATGGAGACACCAGGTACTTGTACTCCTCCACCATGTCCACCTCCTCTCCCAGAACTCTCAGCGGTTGTGGAGCCGTTGTCTTCCTCCTGAAATCGACCACCATCTCTCTGGTCTTGGCCACGTTCAGGAGGAGGTGATTTCTACCAGCCCACTCCACAAAGTCCTCCACTACTGTCCTGTACTCGTCCTCCCGTCCATCCCTTATACACCGTCCACTGCAGAGTTATCAGAGAACTTCTGCAGATGGCAGGACTCATGTAGGTAAAGCTGTAATGGTCCTCCACTCCACAATAACACTGTTGTCTGTGTTTCTTGTTTGTTTAAATATAAATATATATATATACACTGTACTGTATATACTGTGCAGTTTTATATTTAATATTTTTTTTGCTGTTATTTTATTGCTTTCCTGTATCTATAGATGCTGCTGTAGTGAAAAATGTCCCCTTGGTGATTAATAAAGTAACTACATACCTACCTACCTACATCCAGACTGAGAAGTCATCTGACCTTTTCCTTTTCCTGTCTTCCTTTGCTCTCTCACTCATCCTCCCCCTCCCCCCCCTGTCTGGACTCCTGTACCTCCCTCCTGGCAGGTCTACCTGTTAGTGCCCTCTGACCTCTGCAGCTCATCCAGAATGCAGCAGCTCCACTTTAACCTCCTACATTCACTTTCTTGATTCTTGTTCTGGTTTGAACCCTCATGGTTCAATGAACTTGTTGTAAGTCGCTTTGGATAAAAGAGTCAGATAAATGAAATGTAAAAACCAAAGGTTTAACTGTTTAGAAGGTCTGATTGATGCACAAGCCAGTCTCCTCTCTGTGGCTCCTCCCCCCGTTCCATTTGTCATTTTACAGAGAAGATTGATCTGAAATTGTAAACTTACGATCTCTCTCATATAGTCTCCTTAGGACGAGGGGGCGTAGCAGAGAGGAATTAGGACAAATCCGGGTCTTCCTATTGGTTTGTTCCAAGTCTGATTCTCGAAATTGGGACAAATCCGGCTCTTCCATTGGCCGGCGGCCCAAGACTGCGCACGGTGATTGGAGGGGGCGGGACATCGTCATCATCACCCATTGGCCCAGAAGACTGTGGGAGAGTTGGGACAGAGAAGATGGAAACATTGCATATATATATATATATATGTATTATACTACATTCATCATATGCATACATAGTACACCAGTCCAGTCCGAGGGCGGGATCGAACCGGCGACCTTCTGCACCCCAGCGCCCCCTTCCCCCCTTCCATCGAGTCTTTTTCGCTTTCTCTGTGGGGGAGGGAGGGTTACCCCAGCGGCCTGGGACCGCCTCGTTAGCCCGGCCTCCACCGGGACAGGCCCTCGGAGCCTCGGAACAGGTGAGGACGCTCATGAGGACCTGCCCGTATTCATTAGTGACCCAGGCGGCCTGTCGGAGGCGGTACCGGCGAGCTGCTTCGTCACCTGACAGAGAGAATATATTATTCAATATTATTCGTGATATAAGCTACCGTATAGCAGTTCTTGCTCGCAAACAACAACAACAAATTGGCATCCTTCCCGTCACAAGTGTTCCGGAAACAATGGTCGCAGTGTTTTCACCCATTTTCCTCCTAAATTTAGAGACTTTCTGTTCAACTCTGGTCTCACTTTCTGTCACTTAAACTCCATTTCAGGTGTTTTTAGTAACTTCTGTCTGTCTGTCTTCCCGCGGGGAGTTTTACTGTCTGATTGAGGCTCATGACCGCAAAACAAACCCGGAAAAGAAGTGAACTACTGACTAGTATTATTCTCCGAGTTGATCATCCCGTTGTAGTCAGCTGGTCGCGTGTCTTCTGGACTCATGTTTAGCACCTGTGAATGTTTTACTCAATAGATGTGTGTTTTTAACGGTGTCTGGTTGGAGTCTGTTTTGGAACGAGAGAACGGGACGATTCCGGCTAAATGAACGTGACAGAAGTACCGACTATCACAGAAATACTTTTGAAGATCATGAGTGTACAAATTAACACGAAAATATGGGTTTATATTCTTTAATATTAGTGATTTATGTGCTTTTATGTGACATTAACTGATTTCTCTCCGTCTTTTCTTTCAAGCGGTCAGACAGCGACGCCCTGCGGCAGGTCGGTAAAACTGCAGCGGATACTTGTTTGAGAATGTAAACAAAAGTAAGAGTTTCTCTTTCTGTTTTCACCACTTTACAGAAAATAGAAGCAGAAGAAGACAGATTTCACCCCACAGACATATTTTAATGTTCAGAGACACCAAACACGACAAAAAAAACCAACTGAAGGATGTTTTAAAAAAGGCAGTTTCAGATCAGCAGACCAGGTGACCAGAGATGTCAGAGTGCTTCCTGCAGGGCTGTTAGAGGAGGAGCGTCGAGGAGGAGGGTCTACTGAGGCCTTTGTTCATGCAGCCTGACTAGATTACCCAGAGTGCCTCAGCCCCTCTGACAGACTCAAACTGGACCTGGACCAGCAGAATTAAAGCCCGATCCGGTCCCACAGAACCCGTAATGTCCATTTCACCTACATAACCTACGTGGTGACTCCTGGGGCCGTTTCCTCTGTTGCTTTCTGTCCATTTCCAGCTGGGTTTAATGTCCCAGCTTCCTCCCGGCGTCCCAGACCCTGTAGTGGAGGCTTCTGCAGACCAGACCTATAAAGAGCCCTTGAAGCCCAGGGTAATGTTGTGAGGCTTCGGCCTTCACACATACTAAAATTGGAACGATACAGAGAAGATTAGCATGGCCCCTGCGCAAGGATGACACGCAAATTCGTGAAGCGGACCTTATTTTTTATAATTTGTCATAGATTGTCATATTTTAGATGTACAATATCTTCCTCTGCTGGCCGCGCGGCGCGGAGCGGAGCAGAGTCTCAGTTTCACAACAAAAACAACAAGAAGACACGCAAATTCGTGAAGCGTTCCTTATTTTCCTACTTTGGCGTTCTTCCTTTATATTTTATAGTTTTGGCACCAAAACTAGAAGGAAGTCAGGAGGAAAACGACCCAGATCACTTTTATTTACTTATTCATTTCTGCCCTGAAACCCGATTTAAACTCTTTTATTTTTCTACAATTTATAACCGCAGTGTTGTGAATCATCAACAGCTTTGTGTTCATTTTTGCCAGAAACTCTGAATTAAAACTCGGCATTTTTCCACTTTTAAATTAAAAACAGTGAGTCGAAAAAAACACTGCACATGTGGGTAAAGCTGTAATGGTCCTTCACTCCACAATAACACTGTTGTCTGTGTTTCTTGTTTGTTTAAATATAAATATATATATACACACTGTACTGTATATACTGTGCAGTTTTATATTTAATATTTTTTTTGCTGTTATTTTATTGCTTTCCTGTATCTATAGATGCTGCTGTAGTGAAAAATGTCCCCTTGGTGATTAATAAAGTAACTACATACCTACCTACCTACATCCAGACTGAGAAGTCATCTGACCTTTTCCTTTTCCTGTCTTCCTTTGCTCTCTCACTCATCCTCCCCCTCCCCCCCCCCTGTCTGGACTCCTGTACCTCCCTCCTGGCAGGTCTACCTGTTAGTGCCCTCTGACCTCTGCAGCTCATCCAGAATGCAGCAGCTCCACTTTAACCTCCTACATTCACTTTCTTGATTCTTGTTCTGGTTTGAACCCTCATGGTTCAATGAACTTGTTGTAAGTCGCTTTGGATAAAAGAGTCAGATAAATGAAATGTAAAAACCAAAGGTTTAACTGTTTAGAAGGTCTGATTGATGCACAAGCCAGTCTCCTCTCTGTGGCTCCTCCCCCCGTTCCATTTGTCATTTTACAGAGAAGATTGATCTGAAATTGTAAACTTACGATCTCTCTCATATAGTCTCCTTAGGACGAGGGGGCGTAGCAGAGAGGAATTAGGACAAATCCGGGTCTTCCTATTGGTTTGTTCCAAGTCTGATTCTCGAAATTGGGACAAATCCGGCTCTTCCATTGGCCGGCGGCCCAAGACTGCGCACGGTGATTGGAGGGGGCGGGACATCGTCATCATCACCCATTGGCCCAGAAGACTGTGGGAGAGTTGGGACAGAGAAGATGGAAACATTGCATATATATATATATATATATATATATATATGTATTATACTACATTCATCATATGCATACATAGTACACCAGTCCAGTCCGAGGGCGGGATCAAACCGGCGACCTTCTGCACCCCAGCGCCCCCTTCCCCCCTTCCATCGAGTCTTTTTCGCTTTCTCTGTGGGGGAGGGAGGGTTACCCCAGCGGCCTGGGAACGCCTCGTTAGCCCGGCCTCCACCGGGACAGGCCCTCGGAGCCTCGGAACAGGTGAGGACGCTCATGAGGACCTGCCCGTATTCATTAGTGACCCAGGCGGCCTGTCGGAGGCGGGTACCGGCGAGCTGCTTCGTCACCTGACAGAGAGAATATATTATTCAATATTATTCGTGATATAAGCTACCGTATAGCAGTTCTTGCTCGCAAACAACAACAACAAATTGGCATCCTTCCCGTCACAAGTGTTCCGGAAACAATGGTCGCAGTGTTTTCACCCATTTTCCTCCTAAATTTAGAGACTTTCTGTTCAACTCTGGTCTCACTTTCTGTCACTTAAACTCCATTTCAGGTGTTTTTAGTAACTTCTGTCTGTCTGTCTTCCCGCGGGGAGTTTTACTGTCTGATTGAGGCTCATGACCGCAAAACAAACCCGGAAAAGAAGTGAACTACTGACTAGTATTATTCTCCGAGTTGATCATCCCGTTGTAGTCAGCTGGTCGCGTGTCTTCTGGACTCATGTTTAGCACCTGTGAATGTTTTACTCAATAGATGTGTGTTTTTAACGGTGTCTGGTTGGAGTCTGTTTTGGAACGAGAGAACGGGACGATTCCGGCTAAATGAACGTGACAGAAGTACCGACTATCACAGAAATACTTTTGAAGATCATGAGTGTACAAATTAACACGAAAATATGGGTTTATATTCTTTAATATTAGTGATTTATGTGCTTTTATGTGACATTTACTGATTTCTCTCCGTCTTTTCTTTCAAGCGGTCAGACAGCGACGCCCTGCGGCAGGTCGGTAAAACTGCAGCGGATACTTGTTTGAGAATGTAAACAAAAGTAAGAGTTTCTCTTTCTGTTTTCACCACTTTACAGAAAATAGAAGCAGAAGAAAACAGATTTCACCCAACAGACATATTTTAATGTTCAGAGACACCAAACACGACAAAAAAAACCAACTGAAGGATGTTTTAAAAAAGGCAGTTTCAGATCAGCAGACCAGGTGACCAGAGATGTCAGAGTGCTTCCTGCAGGGCTGTTAGAGGAGGAGCGTCGAGGAGGAGGGTCTACTGAGGCCTTTGTTCATGCAGCCTGACTAGATTACCCAGAGTGCCTCAGCCCCTCTGACAGACTCAAACTGGACCTGGACCAGCAGAATTAAAGCCCGATCCGGTCCCACAGAACCCGTAATGTCCATTTCACCTACATAACCTACGTGGTGACTCCTGGGGCCGTTTCCTCTGTTGCTTTCTGTCCATTTCCAGCTGGGTTTAATGTCCCAGCTTCCTCCCGGCGTCCCAGACCCTGTAGTGGAGGCTTCTGCAGACCAGACCTATAAAGAGCCCTTGAAGCCCAGGGTAATGTTGTGAGGCTTCGGCCTTCACACATACTAAAATTGGAATGATACAGAGAAGATTAGCATGGCCCTTGTGCAAGGATGACACGCAAATTCGTGAAGCGTTCCTTATTTTCCTACTTTGGCGTTCTTCCTTTATATTTTATAGTTTTGGCACCAAAACTAGAAGGAAGTCAGGAGGAAAACGACCCAGATCACTTTTATTTACTTATTCATTTCTGCCCTGAAACCCGATTTAAACTCTTTTATTTTTCTACAATTTATAACCGCAGTGTTGTGAATCATCAACAGCTTTGTGTTCATTTTTGCCAGAAACTCTGAATTAAAACTCGGCATTTTTCCACTTTTAAATTAAAAACAGTGAGTCGAAAAAAACACTGCACATGTGGGTAAAGCTGTAATGGTCCTTCACTCCACAATAACACTGTTGTCTGTGTTTCTTGTTTGTTTAAATATAAATATATATATACACACTGTACTGTATATACTGTGCAGTTTTATATTTAATATTTTTTTTGCTGTTATTTTATTGCTTTCCTGTATCTATAGATGCTGCTGTAGTGAAAAATGTCCCCTTGGTGATTAATAAAGTAACTACATACCTACCTACCTACATCCAGACTGAGAAGTCATCTGACCTTTTCCTTTTCCTGTCTTCCTTTGCTCTCTCACTCATCCTCCCCCTCCCCCCCCCCCTGTCTGGACTCCTGTACCTCCCTCCTGGCAGGTCTACCTGTTAGTGCCCTCTGACCTCTGCAGCTCATCCAGAATGCAGCAGCTCCACTTTAACCTCCTACATTCACTTTCTTGATTCTTGTTCTGGTTTGAACCCTCATGGTTCAATGAACTTGTTGTAAGTCGCTTTGGATAAAAGAGTCAGATAAATGAAATGTAAAAACCAAAGGTTTAACTGTTTAGAAGGTCTGATTGATGCACAAGCCAGTCTCCTCTCTGTGGCTCCTCCCCCCGTTCCATTTGTCATTTTACAGAGAAGATTGATCTGAAATTGTAAACTTACGATCTCTCTCATATAGTCTCCTTAGGACGAGGGGGCGTAGCAGAGAGGAATTAGGACAAATCCGGGTCTTCCTATTGGTTTGTTCCAAGTCTGATTCTCGAAATTGGGACAAATCCGGCTCTTCCATTGGCCGGCCGCTTTCCTGATGGCCCAAGACGGTGCACGGTGATTGGAGGGGGCGGGACATCGTCATCATCACCCATTGGCCCAGAAGACTGTGGGAGAGTTGGGACAGAGAAGATGGAAACATTGCATATATATATATATGTATATAAATATGTATTATACTACATTCATCATATGCATTCATAGTACACCAGTCCAGTCCGAGGGCGGGATCGAACCGGCGACCTTCTGCACCCCAGCGCCCCCTTCCCCCCTTCCATCGAGTCTTTTTCGCTTTCTCTGTGGGGGAGGGAGGGTTACCCCAGCGGCCTGGGAACGCCTCGTTAGCCCGGCCTCCACCGGGACAGGCCCTCGGAGCCTCGGAACAGGTGAGGACGCTCATGAGGACCTGCCCGTATTCATTAGTGACCCAGGCGGCCTGTCGGAGGCGGTACCGGCGAGCTGCTTCGTCACCTGACAGAGAGAATATATTATTCAATATTATTCGTGATATAAGCTACCGTATAGCAGTTCTTGCTCGCAAACAACAACAACAACAAATTGGCATCCTTCCCGTCACAAGTGTTCCGGAAACAATGGTCGCAGTGTTTTCACCCATTTTCCTCCTAAATTTAGAGACTTTCTGTTCAACTCTGGTCTCACTTTCTGTCACTTAAACTCCATTTCAGGTGTTTTTAGTAACTTCTGTCTGTCTGTCTTCCCGCGGGGAGTTTTACTGTCTGATTGAGGCTCATGACCGCAAAACAAACCCGGAAAAGAAGTGAACTACTGACTCGTATTATTCTCCGAGTTGATCATCCCGTTGTAGTCAGCTGGTCGCGTGTCTTCTGGACTCATGTTTAGCACCTGTGAATGTTTTACTCAATAGATGTGTGTTTTTAACGGTGTCTGGTTGGAGTCTGTTTTGGAACGAGAGAACGGGACGATTCCGGCTAAATGAACGTGACAGAAGTACCGACTATCACAGAAATACTTTTGAAGATCATGAGTGTACAAATTAACACGAAAATATGGGTTTATATTCTTTAATATTAGTGATTTATGTGCTTTTATGTGACATTTACTGATTTCTCTCCGTCTTTTCTTTCAAGCGGTCAGACAGCGACGCCCTGCGGCAGGTCGGTAAAACTGCAGCGGATACTTGTTTGAGAATGTAAACAAAAGTAAGAGTTTCTCTTTCTGTTTTCACCACTTTACAGAAAATAGAAGCAGAAGAAAACAGATTTCACCCAACAGACATATTTTAATGTTCAGAGACACCAAACACGACAAAAAAAACCAACTGAAGGATGTTTTAAAAAAGGCAGTTTCAGATCAGCAGACCAGGTGACCAGAGATGTCAGAGTGCTTCCTGCAGGGCTGTTAGAGGAGGAGCGTCGAGGAGGAGGGTCTACTGAGGCCTTTGTTCATGCAGCCTGACTAGATTACCCAGAGTGCCTCAGCCCCTCTGACAGACTCAAACTGGACCTGGACCAGCAGAATTAAAGCCCGATCCGGTCCCACAGAACCCGTAATGTCCATTTCACCTACATAACCTACGTGGTGACTCCTGGGGCCGTTTCCTCTGTTGCTTTCTGTCCATTTCCAGCTGGGTTTAATGTCCCAGCTTCCTCCCGGCGTCCCAGACCCTGTAGTGGAGGCTTCTGCAGACCAGACCTATAAAGAGCCCTTGAAGCCCAGGGTAATGTTGTGAGGCTTCGGCCTTCACACATACTAAAATTGGAATGATACAGAGAAGATTAGCATGGCCCTTGTGCAAGGATGACACGCAAATTCGTGAAGCGTTCCTTATTTTCCTACTTTGGCGTTCTTCCTTTATATTTTATAGTTTTGGCACCAAAACTAGAAGGAAGTCAGGAGGAAAACGACCCAGATCACTTTTATTTACTTATTCATTTCTGCCCTGAAACCCGATTTAAACTCTTTTATTTTTCTACAATTTATAACCGCAGTGTTGTGAATCATCAACAGCTTTGTGTTCATTTTTGCCAGAAACTCTGAATTAAAACTCGGCATTTTTCCACTTTTAAATTAAAAACAGTGAGTCGAAAAAAACACTGCACATGTGGGTAAAGCTGTAATGGTCCTTCACTCCACAATAACACTGTTGTCTGTGTTTCTTGTTTGTTTAAATATAAATATATATATACACACTGTACTGTATATACTGTGCAGTTTTATATTTAATATTTTTTTTGCTGTTATTTTATTGCTTTCCTGTATCTATAGATGCTGCTGTAGTGAAAAATGTCCCCTTGGTGATTAATAAAGTAACTACATACCTACCTACCTACATCCAGACTGAGAAGTCATCTGACCTTTTCCTTTTCCTGTCTTCCTTTGCTCTCTCACTCATCCTCCCCCTCCCCCCCCCCTGTCTGGACTCCTGTACCTCCCTCCTGGCAGGTCTACCTGTTAGTGCCCTCTGACCTCTGCAGCTCATCCAGAATGCAGCAGCTCCACTTTAACCTCCTACATTCACTTTCTTGATTCTTGTTCTGGTTTGAACCCTCATGGTTCAATGAACTTGTTGTAAGTCGCTTTGGATAAAAGAGTCAGATAAATGAAATGTAAAAACCAAAGGTTTAACTGTTTAGAAGGTCTGATTGATGCACAAGCCAGTCTCCTCTCTGTGGCTCCTCCCCCCGTTCCATTTGTCATTTTACAGAGAAGATTGATCTGAAATTGTAAACTTACGATCTCTCTCATATAGTCTCCTTAGGACGAGGGGGCGTAGCAGAGAGGAATTAGGACAAATCCGGGTCTTCCTATTGGTTTGTTCCAAGTCTGATTCTCGAAATTGGGACAAATCCGGCTCTTCCATTGGCCGGCCGCTTTCCTGATGGCCCAAGACGGCGCACGGTGATTGGAGGGGGCGGGACATCGTCATCATCACCCATTGGCCCAGAAGACTGTGGGAGAGTTGGGATAGAGAAGATGGAAACATTGCATATATATATATATATATGTATTATACTACATTCATCATATGCATACATAGTACACCAGTCCAGTCCGACGGCGGGATCGAACCGGCGACCTTCTGCACCCCAGCGCCCCCTTCCCCCCTTCCATCGAGTCTTTTTCGCTTTCTCTGTGGGGGAGGGAGGGTTACCCCAGCGGCCTGGGACCGCCTCGTTAGCCCGGCCTCCACCGGGACAGGCCCTCGGAGCCTCGGAACCGGTGAGGACGCTCATGAGGACCTGCCCGTATTCATTAGTGACCCAGGCGGCCTGTCGGAGGCGGTACCGGCGAGCTGCTTCGTCACCTGACAGAGAGAATATATTATTCAATATTATTCAATATTATTCGTGATATAAGCTACCGTATAGCAGTTCTTGCTCGCAAACAACAACAACAAATTGGCATCCTTCCCGTCACAAGTGTTCCGGAAACAATGGTCGCAGTGTTTTCACCCATTTTCCTCCTAAATTTAGAGACTTTCTGTTCAACTCTGGTCTCACTTTCTGTCACTTAAACTCCATTTCAGGTGTTTTTAGTAACTTCTGTCTGTCTGTCTTCCCGCGGGGAGTTTTACTGTCTGATTGAGGCTCATGACCGCAAAACAAACCCGGAAAAGAAGTGAACTACTGACTCGTATTATTCTCCGAGTTGATCATCCCGTTGTAGTCAGCTGGTCGCGTGTCTTCTGGACTCATGTTTAGCACCTGTGAATGTTTTACTCAATAGATGTGTGTTTTTAACGGTGTCTGGTTGGAGTCTGTTTTGGAACGAGAGAACGGGACGATTCCGGCTAAATGAACGTGACAGAAGTACCGACTATCACAGAAATACTTTTGAAGATCATGAGTGTACAAATTAACACGAAAATATGGGTTTATATTCTTTAATATTAGTGATTTATGTGCTTTTATGTGACATTAACTGATTTCTCTCCGTCTTTTCTTTCAAGCGGTCAGACAGCGACGCCCTGCGGCAGGTCGGTAAAACTGCAGCGGATACTTGTTTGAGAATGTAAACAAAAGTAAGAGTTTCTCTTTCTGTTTTCACCACTTTACAGAAAATAGAAGCAGAAGAAAACAGATTTCACCCCACAGACATATTTTAATGTTCAGAGACACCAAACACGACAAAAAAAACCAACTGAAGGATGTTTTAAAAAAGGCAGTTTCAGATCAGCAGACCAGGTGACCAGAGATGTCAGAGTGCTTCCTGCAGGGCTGTTAGAGGAGGAGCGTCGAGGAGGAGGGTCTACTGAGGCCTTTGTTCATGCAGCCTGACTAGATTACCCAGAGTGCCTCAGCCCCTCTGACAGACTCAAACTGGACCTGGACCAGCAGAATTAAAGCCCGATCCGGTCCCACAGAACCCGTAATGTCCATTTCACCTACATAACCTACGTGGTGACTCCTGGGGCCGTTTCCTCTGTTGCTTTCTGTCCATTTCCAGCTGGGTTTAATGTCCCAGCTTCCTCCCGGCGTCCCAGACCCTGTAGTGGAGGCTTCTGCAGACCAGACCTATAAAGAGCCCTTGAAGCCCAGTGTAATGTTGTGAGGCTTTGGCCTTCACACATACTAAAATTGGAATGATACAGAGAAGATTAGCATGGCCCTTGTGCAAGGATGACACGCAAATTCGTGAAGCGTTCCTTATTTTCCTACTTTGGCGTTCTTCCTTTATATTTTATAGTTTTGGCACCAAAACTAGAAGGAAGTCAGGAGGAAAACGACCCAGATCACTTTTATTTACTTATTCATTTCTGCCCTGAAACCCGATTTAAACTCTTTTATTTTTCTACAATTTATAACCGCAGTGTTGTGAATCATCAACAGCTTTGTGTTCATTTTTGCCAGAAACTCTGAATTAAAACTCGGCATTTTTCCACTTTTAAATTAAAAACAGTGAGTCGAAAAAAACACTGCACATGTGGGTAAAGCTGTAATGGTCCTTCACTCCACAATAACACTGTTGTCTGTGTTTCTTGTTTGTTTAAATATAAATATATATATACACACTGTACTGTATATACTGTGCAGTTTTATATTTAATATTTTTTTTGCTGTTATTTTATTGCTTTCCTGTATCTATAGATGCTGCTGTAGTGAAAAATGTCCCCTTGGTGATTAATAAAGTAACTACATACCTACCTACCTACATCCAGACTGAGAAGTCATCTGACCTTTTCCTTTTCCTGTCTTCCTTTGCTCTCTCACTCATCCTCCCCCTCCCCCCCCCTGTCTGGACTCCTGTACCTCCCTCCTGGCAGGTCTACCTGTTAGTGCCCTCTGACCTCTGCAGCTCATCCAGAATGCAGCAGCTCCACTTTAACCTCCTACATTCACTTTCTTGATTCTTGTTCTGGTTTGAACCCTCATGGTTCAATGAACTTGTTGTAAGTCGCTTTGGATAAAAGAGTCAGATAAATGAAATGTAAAAACCAAAGGTTTAACTGTTTAGAAGGTCTGATTGATGCACAAGCCAGTCTCCTCTCTGTGGCTCCTCCCCCCGTTCCATTTGTCATTTTACAGAGAAGATTGATCTGAAATTGTAAACTTACGATCTCTCTCATATAGTCTCCTTAGGACGAGGGGGCGTAGCAGAGAGGAATTAGGACAAATCCGGGTCTTCCTATTGGTTTGTTCCAAGTCTGATTCTCGAAATTGGGACAAATCCGGCTCTTCCATTGGCCGGCCGCTTTCCTGATGGCCCAAGACGGCGCACGGTGATTGGAGGGGGCGGGACATCGTCATCATCACCCATTGGCCCAGAAGACTGTGGGAGAGTTGGGATAGAGAAGATGGAAACATTGCATATATATATATATATATGTATTATACTACATTCATCATATGCATACATAGTACACCAGTCCAGTCCGAGGGCGGGATCGAACCGGCGACCTTCTGCACCCCAGCGCCCCCTTCCCCCCTTCCATCGAGTCTTTTTCGCTTTCTCTGTGGGGGAGGGAGGGTTACCCCAGCGGCCTGGGACCGCCTCGTTAGCCCGGCCTCCACCGGGACAGGCCCTCGGAGCCTCGGAACCGGTGAGGACGCTCATGAGGACCTGCCCGTATTCATTAGTGACCCAGGCGGCCTGTCGGAGGCGGTACCGGCGAGCTGCTTCGTCACCTGACAGAGAGAATATATTATTCAATATTATTCAATATTATTCGTGATATAAGCTACCGTATAGCAGTTCTTGCTCGCAAACAACAACAACAAATTGGCATCCTTCCCGTCACAAGTGTTCCGGAAACAATGGTCGCAGTGTTTTCACCCATTTTCCTCCTAAATTTAGAGACTTTCTGTTCAACTCTGGTCTCACTTTCTGTCACTTAAACTCCATTTCAGGTGTTTTTAGTAACTTCTGTCTGTCTGTCTTCCCGCGGGGAGTTTTACTGTCTGATTGAGGCTCATGACCGCAAAACAAACCCGGAAAAGAAGTGAACTACTGACTCGTATTATTCTCCGAGTTGATCATCCCGTTGTAGTCAGCTGGTCGCGTGTCTTCTGGACTCATGTTTAGCACCTGTGAATGTTTTACTCAATAGATGTGTGTTTTTAACGGTGTCTGGTTGGAGTCTGTTTTGGAACGAGAGAACGGGACGATTCCGGCTAAATGAACGTGACAGAAGTACCGACTATCACAGAAATACTTTTGAAGATCATGAGTGTACAAATTAACACGAAAATATGGGTTTATATTCTTTAATATTAGTGATTTATGTGCTTTTATGTGACATTAACTGATTTCTCTCCGTCTTTTCTTTCAAGCGGTCAGACAGCGACGCCCTGCGGCAGGTCGGTAAAACTGCAGCGGATACTTGTTTGAGAATGTAAACAAAAGTAAGAGTTTCTCTTTCTGTTTTCACCACTTTACAGAAAATTGAAGCAGAAGAAGACAGATTTCACCCCACAGACATATTTTAATGTTCAGAGACACCAAACACGACAAAAAAAACCAACTGAAGGATGTTTTAAAAAAGGCAGTTTCAGATCAGCAGACCAGGTGACCAGAGATGTCAGAGTGCTTCCTGCAGGGCTGTTAGAGGAGGAGCGTCGAGGAGGAGGGTCTACTGAGGCCTTTGTTCATGCAGCCTGACTAGATTACCCAGAGTGCCTCAGCCCCTCTGACAGACTCAAACTGGACCTGGACCAGCAGAATTAAAGCCCGATCCGGTCCCACAGAACCCGTAATGTCCATTTCACCTACATAACCTACGTGGTGACTCCTGGGGCCGTTTCCTCTGTTGCTTTCTGTCCATTTCCAGCTGGGTTTAATGTCCCAGCTTCCTCCCGGCGTCCCAGACCCTGTAGTGGAGGCTTCTGCAGACCAGACCTATAAAGAGCCCTTGAAGCCCAGGGTAATGTTGTGAGGCTTCGGCCTTCACACATACTAAAATTGGAATGATACAGAGAAGATTAGCATGGCCCTTGTGCAAGGATGACACGCAAATTCGTGAAGCGTTCCTTATTTTCCTACTTTGGCGTTCTTCCTTTATATTTTATAGTTTTGGCACCAAAACTAGAAGGAAGTCAGGAGGAAAACGACCCAGATCACTTTTATTTACTTATTCATTTCTGCCCTGAAACCCGATTTAAACTCTTTTATTTTTCTACAATTTATAACCGCAGTGTTGTGAATCATCAACAGCTTTGTGTTCATTTTTGCCAGAAACTCTGAATTAAAACTCGGCATTTTTCCACTTTTAAATTAAAAACAGTGAGTCGAAAAAAACACTGCACATGTGGGTAAAGCTGTAATGGTCCTTCACTCCACAATAACACTGTTGTCTGTGTTTCTTGTTTGTTTAAATATAAATATATATATACACACTGTACTGTATATACTGTGCAGTTTTATATTTAATATTTTTTTTGCTGTTATTTTATTGCTTTCCTGTATCTATAGATGCTGCTGTAGTGAAAAATGTCCCCTTGGTGATTAATAAAGTAACTACATACCTACCTACCTACATCCAGACTGAGAAGTCATCTGACCTTTTCCTTTTCCTGTCTTCCTTTGCTCTCTCACTCATCCTCCCCCTCCCCCCCCCTGTCTGGACTCCTGTACCTCCCTCCTGGCAGGTCTACCTGTTAGTGCCCTCTGACCTCTGCAGCTCATCCAGAATGCAGCAGCTCCACTTTAACCTCCTACATTCACTTTCTTGATTCTTGTTCTGGTTTGAACCCTCATGGTTCAATGAACTTGTTGTAAGTCGCTTTGGATAAAAGAGTCAGATAAATGAAATGTAAAAACCAAAGGTTTAACTGTTTAGAAGGTCTGATTGATGCACAAGCCAGTCTCCTCTCTGTGGCTCCTCCCCCCGTTCCATTTGTCATTTTACAGAGAAGATTGATCTGAAATTGTAAACTTACGATCTCTCTCATATAGTCTCCTTAGGACGAGGGGGCGTAGCAGAGAGGAATTAGGACAAATCCGGGTCTTCCTATTGGTTTGTTCCAAGTCTGATTCTCGAAATTGGGACAAATCCGGCTCTTCCATTGGCCGGCCGCTTTCCTGATGGCCCAAGACGGCGCACGGTGATTGGAGGGGGCGGGACATCGTCATCATCACCCATTGGCCCAGAAGACTGTGGGAGAGTTGGGACAGAGAAGATGGAAACATTGCATATATATATATATGTATATAAATATGTATTATACTACATTCATCATATGCATTCATAGTACACCAGTCCAGTCCGAGGGCGGGATCGAACCGGCGACCTTCTGCACCCCAGCGCCCCCTTCCCCCCTTCCATCGAGTCTTTTTCGCTTTCTCTGTGGGGGAGGGAGGGTTACCCCAGCGGCCTGGGAACGCCTCGTTAGCCCGGCCTCCACCGGGACAGGCCCTCGGAGCCTCGGAACAGGTGAGGACGCTCATGAGGACCTGCCCGTATTCATTAGTGACCCAGGCGGCCTGTCGGAGGCGGTACCGGCGAGCTGCTTCGTCACCTGACAGAGAGAATATATTATTCAATATTATTCGTGATATAAGCTACCGTATAGCAGTTCTTGCTCGCAAACAACAACAACAACAACAAATTGGCATCCTTCCCGTCACAAGTGTTCCGGAAACAATGGTCGCAGTGTTTTCACCCATTTTCCTCCTAAATTTAGAGACTTTCTGTTCAACTCTGGTCTCACTTTCTGTCACTTAAACTCCATTTCAGGTGTTTTTAGTAACTTCTGTCTGTCTGTCTTCCCGCGGGGAGTTTTACTGTCTGATTGAGGCTCATGACCGCAAAACAAACCCGGAAAAGAAGTGAACTACTGACTCGTATTATTCTCCGAGTTGATCATCCCGTTGTAGTCAGCTGGTCGCGTGTCTTCTGGACTCATGTTTAGCACCTGTGAATGTTTTACTCAATAGATGTGTGTTTTTAACGGTGTCTGGTTGGAGTCTGTTTTGGAACGAGAGAACGGGACGATTCCGGCTAAATGAACGTGACAGAAGTACCGACTATCACAGAAATACTTTTGAAGATCATGAGTGTACAAATTAACACGAAAATATGGGTTTATATTCTTTAATATTAGTGATTTATGTGCTTTTATGTGACATTAACTGATTTCTCTCCGTCTTTTCTTTCAAGCGGTCAGACAGCGACGCCCTGCGGCAGGTCGGTAAAACTGCAGCGGATACTTGTTTGAGAATGTAAACAAAAGTAAGAGTTTCTCTTTCTGTTTTCACCACTTTACAGAAAATTGAAGCAGAAGAAGACAGATTTCACCCCACAGACATATTTTAATGTTCAGAGACACCAAACACGACAAAAAAAACCAACTGAAGGATGTTTTAAAAAAGGCAGTTTCAGATCAGCAGACCAGGTGACCAGAGATGTCAGAGTGCTTCCTGCAGGGCTGTTAGAGGAGGAGCGTCGAGGAGGAGGGTCTACTGAGGCCTTTGTTCATGCAGCCTGACTAGATTACCCAGAGTGCCTCAGCCCCTCTGACAGACTCAAACTGGACCTGGACCAGCAGAATTAAAGCCCGATCCGGTCCCACAGAACCCGTAATGTCCATTTCACCTACATAACCTACGTGGTGACTCCTGGGGCCGTTTCCTCTGTTGCTTTCTGTCCATTTCCAGCTGGGTTTAATGTCCCAGCTTCCTCCCGGCGTCCCAGACCCTGTAGTGGAGGCTTCTGCAGACCAGACCTATAAAGAGCCCTTGAAGCCCAGGGTAATGTTGTGAGGCTTCGGCCTTCACACATACTAAAATTGGAATGATACAGAGAAGATTAGCATGGCCCTTGTGCAAGGATGACACGCAAATTCGTGAAGCATTCCTTATTTTCCTACTTTGGCGTTCTTCCTTTATATTTTATAGTTTTGGCACCAAAACTAGAAGGAAGTCAGGAGGAAAACGACCCAGATCACTTTTATTTACTTATTCATTTCTGCCCTGAAACCCGATTTAAACTCTTTTATTTTTCTACAATTTATAACCGCAGTGTTGTGAATCATCAACAGCTTTGTGTTCATTTTTGCCAGAAACTCTGAATTAAAACTCGGCATTTTTCCACTTTTAAATTAAAAACAGTGAGTCGAAAAAAACACTGCACATGTGGGTAAAGCTGTAATGGTCCTTCACTCCACAATAACACTGTTGTCTGTGTTTCTTGTTTGTTTAAATATAAATATATATATACACACTGTACTGTATATACTGTGCAGTTTTATATTTAATATTTTTTTTGCTGTTATTTTATTGCTTTCCTGTATCTATAGATGCTGCTGTAGTGAAAAATGTCCCCTTGGTGATTAATAAAGTAACTACATACCTACCTACCTACATCCAGACTGAGAAGTCATCTGACCTTTTCCTTTTCCTGTCTTCCTTTGCTCTCTCACTCATCCTCCCCCTCCCCCCCCCCCTGTCTGGACTCCTGTACCTCCCTCCTGGCAGGTCTACCTGTTAGTGCCCTCTGACCTCTGCAGCTCATCCAGAATGCAGCAGCTCCACTTTAACCTCCTACATTCACTTTCTTGATTCTTGTTCTGGTTTGAACCCTCATGGTTCAATGAACTTGTTGTAAGTCGCTTTGGATAAAAGAGTCAGATAAATGAAATGTAAAAACCAAAGGTTTAACTGTTTAGAAGGTCTGATTGATGCACAAGCCAGTCTCCTCTCTGTGGCTCCTCCCCCCGTTCCATTTGTCATTTTACAGAGAAGATTGATCTGAAATTGTAAACTTACGATCTCTCTCATATAGTCTCCTTAGGACGAGGGGGCGTAGCAGAGAGGAATTAGGACAAATCCGGGTCTTCCTATTGGTTTGTTCCAAGTCTGATTCTCGAAATTGGGACAAATCCGGCTCTTCCATTGGCCGGCCGCTTTCCTGATGGCCCAAGACGGCGCACGGTGATTGGAGGGGGCGGGACATCGTCATCATCACCCATTGGCCCAGAAGACTGTGGGAGAGTTGGGACAGAGAAGATGGAAACATTGCATATATATATATATATATATATATTTAAATATATATATGTATATAAATATGTATTATACTACATTCATCATATGCATACATAGTACACCAGTCCAGTCCGAGGGCGGGATCGAACCGGCGACCTTCTGCACCCCAGCGCCCCCTTCCCCCCTTCCATCGAGTCTTTTTCGCTTTCTCTGTGGGGGAGGGAGGGTTACCCCAGCGGCCTGGGACCGCCTCGTTAGCCCGGCCTCCACCGGGACAGGCCCTCGGAGCCTCGGAACCGGTGAGGACGCTCATGAGGACCTGCCCGTATTCATTAGTGACCCAGGCGGCCTGTCGGAGGCGGTACCGGCGAGCTGCTTCGTCACCTGACAGAGAGAATATATTATTCAATATTATTCAATATTATTCGTGATATAAGCTACCGTATAGCAGTTCTTGCTCGCAAACAACAACAACAAATTGGCATCC
This sequence comes from Embiotoca jacksoni, assembly GCF_022577435.1. NCBI lineage: Eukaryota > Metazoa > Chordata > Actinopteri > Embiotocidae > Embiotoca > Embiotoca jacksoni. The sequence continues at coordinate 217,432 of NW_027185255.1, forward strand.
TTCCCGTCACAAGTGTTCCGGAAACAATGGTCGCAGTGTTTTCACCCATTTTCCTCCTAAATTTAGAGACTTTCTGTTCAACTCTGGTCTCACTTTCTGTCACTTAAACTCCATTTCAGGTGTTTTTAGTAACTTCTGTCTGTCTGTCTTCCCGCGGGGAGTTTTACTGTCTGATTGAGGCTCATGACCGCAAAACAAACCCGGAAAAGAAGTGAACTACTGACTCGTATTATTCTCCGAGTTGATCATCCCGTTGTAGTCAGCTGGTCGCGTGTCTTCTGGACTCATGTTTAGCACCTGTGAATGTTTTACTCAATAGATGTGTGTTTTTAACGGTGTCTGGTTGGAGTCTGTTTTGGAACGAGAGAACGGGACGATTCCGGCTAAATGAACGTGACAGAAGTACCGACTATCACAGAAATACTTTTGAAGATCATGAGTGTACAAATTAACACGAAAATATGGGTTTATATTCTTTAATATTAGTGATTTATGTGCTTTTATGTGACATTAACTGATTTCTCTCCGTCTTTTCTTTCAAGCGGTCAGACAGCGACGCCCTGCGGCAGGTCGGTAAAACTGCAGCGGATACTTGTTTGAGAATGTAAACAAAAGTAAGAGTTTCTCTTTCTGTTTTCACCACTTTACAGAAAATAGAAGCAGAAGAAGACAGATTTCACCCCACAGACATATTTTAATGTTCAGAGACACCAAACACGACAAAAAAAACCAACTGAAGGATGTTTTAAAAAAGGCAGTTTCAGATCAGCAGACCAGGTGACCAGAGATGTCAGAGTGCTTCCTGCAGGGCTGTTAGAGGAGGAGCGTCGAGGAGGAGGGTCTACTGAGGCCTTTGTTCATGCAGCCTGACTAGATTACCCAGAGTGCCTCAGCCCCTCTGACAGACTCAAACTGGACCTGGACCAGCAGAATTAAAGCCCGATCCGGTCCCACAGAACCCGTAATGTCCATTTCACCTACATAACCTACGTGGTGACTCCTGGGGCCGTTTCCTCTGTTGCTTTCTGTCCATTTCCAGCTGGGTTTAATGTCCCAGCTTCCTCCCGGCGTCCCAGACCCTGTAGTGGAGGCTTCTGCAGACCAGACCTATAAAGAGCCCTTGAAGCCCAGGGTAATGTTGTGAGGCTTCGGCCTTCACACATACTAAAATTGGAATGATACAGAGAAGATTAGCATGGCCCTTGTGCAAGGATGACACGCAAATTCGTGAAGCATTCCTTATTTTCCTACTTTGGCGTTCTTCCTTTATATTTTATAGTTTTGGCACCAAAACTAGAAGGAAGTCAGGAGGAAAACGACCCAGATCACTTTTATTTACTTATTCATTTCTGCCCTGAAACCCGATTTAAACTCTTTTATTTTTCTACAATTTATAACCGCAGTGTTGTGAATCATCAACAGCTTTGTGTTCATTTTTGCCAGAAACTCTGAATTAAAACTCGGCATTTTTCCACTTTTAAATTAAAAACAGTGAGTCGAAAAAAACACTGCACATGTGGGTAAAGCTGTAATGGTCCTTCACTCCACAATAACACTGTTGTCTGTGTTTCTTGTTTGTTTAAATATAAATATATATATACACACTGTACTGTATATACTGTGCAGTTTTATATTTAATATTTTTTTTGCTGTTATTTTATTGCTTTCCTGTATCTATAGATGCTGCTGTAGTGAAAAATGTCCCCTTGGTGATTAATAAAGTAACTACATACCTACCTACCTACATCCAGACTGAGAAGTCATCTGACCTTTTCCTTTTCCTGTCTTCCTTTGCTCTCTCACTCATCCTCCCCCTCCCCCCCCCCCTGTCTGGACTCCTGTACCTCCCTCCTGGCAGGTCTACCTGTTAGTGCCCTCTGACCTCTGCAGCTCATCCAGAATGCAGCAGCTCCACTTTAACCTCCTACATTCACTTTCTTGATTCTTGTTCTGGTTTGAACCCTCATGGTTCAATGAACTTGTTGTAAGTCGCTTTGGATAAAAGAGTCAGATAAATGAAATGTAAAAACCAAAGGTTTAACTGTTTAGAAGGTCTGATTGATGCACAAGCCAGTCTCCTCTCTGTGGCTCCTCCCCCCGTTCCATTTGTCATTTTACAGAGAAGATTGATCTGAAATTGTAAACTTACGATCTCTCTCATATAGTCTCCTTAGGACGAGGGGGCGTAGCAGAGAGGAATTAGGACAAATCCGGGTCTTCCTATTGGTTTGTTCCAAGTCTGATTCTCGAAATTGGGACAAATCCGGCTCTTCCATTGGCCGGCCGCTTTCCTGATGGCCCAAGACGGCGCACGGTGATTGGAGGGGGCGGGACATCGTCATCATCACCCATTGGCCCAGAAGACTGTGGGAGAGTTGGGACAGAGAAGATGGAAACATTGCATATATATATATATATATATATATATATTTAAATATATATATGTATATAAATATGTATTATACTACATTCATCATATGCATACATAGTACACCAGTCCAGTCCGAGGGCGGGATCGAACCGGCGACCTTCTGCACCCCAGCGCCCCCTTCCCCCCTTCCATCGAGTCTTTTTCGCTTTCTCTGTGGGGGAGGGAGGGTTACCCCAGCGGCCTGGGACCGCCTCGTTAGCCCGGCCTCCACCGGGACAGGCCCTCGGAGCCTCGGAACCGGTGAGGACGCTCATGAGGACCTGCCCGTATTCATTAGTGACCCAGGCGGCCTGTCGGAGGCGGTACCGGCGAGCTGCTTCGTCACCTGACAGAGAGAATATATTATTCAATATTATTCAATATTATTCGTGATATAAGCTACCGTATAGCAGTTCTTGCTCGCAAACAACAACAACAAATTGGCATCCTTCCCGTCACAAGTGTTCCGGAAACAATGGTCGCAGTGTTTTCACCCATTTTCCTCCTAAATTTAGAGACTTTCTGTTCAACTCTGGTCTCACTTTCTGTCACTTAAACTCCATTTCAGGTGTTTTTAGTAACTTCTGTCTGTCTGTCTTCCCGCGGGGAGTTTTACTGTCTGATTGAGGCTCATGACCGCAAAACAAACCCGGAAAAGAAGTGAACTACTGACTCGTATTATTCTCCGAGTTGATCATCCCGTTGTAGTCAGCTGGTCGCGTGTCTTCTGGACTCATGTTTAGCACCTGTGAATGTTTTACTCAATAGATGTGTGTTTTTAACGGTGTCTGGTTGGAGTCTGTTTTGGAACGAGAGAACGGGACGATTCCGGCTAAATGAACGTGACAGAAGTACCGACTATCACAGAAATACTTTTGAAGATCATGAGTGTACAAATTAACACGAAAATATGGGTTTATATTCTTTAATATTAGTGATTTATGTGCTTTTATGTGACATTAACTGATTTCTCTCCGTCTTTTCTTTCAAGCGGTCAGACAGCGACGCCCTGCGGCAGGTCGGTAAAACTGCAGCGGATACTTGTTTGAGAATGTAAACAAAAGTAAGAGTTTCTCTTTCTGTTTTCACCACTTTACAGAAAATAGAAGCAGAAGAAGACAGATTTCACCCCACAGACATATTTTAATGTTCAGAGACACCAAACACGACAAAAAAAACCAACTGAAGGATGTTTTAAAAAAGGCAGTTTCAGATCAGCAGACCAGGTGACCAGAGATGTCAGAGTGCTTCCTGCAGGGCTGTTAGAGGAGGAGCGTCGAGGAGGAGGGTCTACTGAGGCCTTTGTTCATGCAGCCTGACTAGATTACCCAGAGTGCCTCAGCCCCTCTGACAGACTCAAACTGGACCTGGACCAGCAGAATTAAAGCCCGATCCGGTCCCACAGAACCCGTAATGTCCATTTCACCTACATAACCTACGTGGTGACTCCTGGGGCCGTTTCCTCTGTTGCTTTCTGTCCATTTCCAGCTGGGTTTAATGTCCCAGCTTCCTCCCGGCGTCCCAGACCCTGTAGTGGAGGCTTCTGCAGACCAGACCTATAAAGAGCCCTTGAAGCCCAGTGTAATGTTGTGAGGCTTTGGCCTTCACACATACTAAAATTGGAATGATACAGAGAAGATTAGCATGGCCCTTGTGCAAGGATGACACGCAAATTCGTGAAGCGTTCCTTATTTTCCTACTTTGGCGTTCTTCCTTTATATTTTATAGTTTTGGCACCAAAACTAGAAGGAAGTCAGGAGGAAAACGACCCAGATCACTTTTATTTACTTATTCATTTCTGCCCTGAAACCCGATTTAAACTCTTTTATTTTTCTACAATTTATAACCGCAGTGTTGTGAATCATCAACAGCTTTGTGTTCATTTTTGCCAGAAACTCTGAATTAAAACTCGGCATTTTTCCACTTTTAAATTAAAAACAGTGAGTCGAAAAAAACACTGCACATGTGGGTAAAGCTGTAATGGTCCTTCACTCCACAATAACACTGTTGTCTGTGTTTCTTGTTTGTTTAAATATAAATATATATATACACACTGTACTGTATATACTGTGCAGTTTTATATTTAATATTTTTTTTGCTGTTATTTTATTGCTTTCCTGTATCTATAGATGCTGCTGTAGTGAAAAATGTCCCCTTGGTGATTAATAAAGTAACTACATACCTACCTACCTACATCCAGACTGAGAAGTCATCTGACCTTTTCCTTTTCCTGTCTTCCTTTGCTCTCTCACTCATCCTCCCCCTCCCCCCCCCCTGTCTGGACTCCTGTACCTCCCTCCTGGCAGGTCTACCTGTTAGTGCCCTCTGACCTCTGCAGCTCATCCAGAATGCAGCAGCTCCACTTTAACCTCCTACATTCACTTTCTTGATTCTTGTTCTGGTTTGAACCCTCATGGTTCAATGAACTTGTTGTAAGTCGCTTTGGATAAAAGAGTCAGATAAATGAAATGTAAAAACCAAAGGTTTAACTGTTTAGAAGGTCTGATTGATGCACAAGCCAGTCTCCTCTCTGTGGCTCCTCCCCCCGTTCCATTTGTCATTTTACAGAGAAGATTGATCTGAAATTGTAAACTTACGATCTCTCTCATATAGTCTCCTTAGGACGAGGGGGCGTAGCAGAGAGGAATTAGGACAAATCCGGGTCTTCCTATTGGTTTGTTCCAAGTCTGATTCTCGAAATTGGGACAAATCCGGCTCTTCCATTGGCCGGCCGCTTTCCTGATGGCCCAAGACGGCGCACGGTGATTGGAGGGGGCGGGACATCGTCATCATCACCCATTGGCCCAGAAGACTGTGGGAGAGTTGGGATAGAGAAGATGGAAACATTGCATATATATATATATATATGTATTATACTACATTCATCATATGCATACATAGTACACCAGTCCAGTCCGACGGCGGGATCGAACCGGCGACCTTCTGCACCCCAGCGCCCCCTTCCCCCCTTCCATCGAGTCTTTTTCGCTTTCTCTGTGGGGGAGGGAGGGTTACCCCAGCGGCCTGGGACCGCCTCGTTAGCCCGGCCTCCACCGGGACAGGCCCTCGGAGCCTCGGAACCGGTGAGGACGCTCATGAGGACCTGCCCGTATTCATTAGTGACCCAGGCGGCCTGTCGGAGGCGGTACCGGCGAGCTGCTTCGTCACCTGACAGAGAGAATATATTATTCAATATTATTCAATATTATTCGTGATATAAGCTACCGTATAGCAGTTCTTGCTCGCAAACAACAACAACAAATTGGCATCCTTCCCGTCACAAGTGTTCCGGAAACAATGGTCGCAGTGTTTTCACCCATTTTCCTCCTAAATTTAGAGACTTTCTGTTCAACTCTGGTCTCACTTTCTGTCACTTAAACTCCATTTCAGGTGTTTTTAGTAACTTCTGTCTGTCTGTCTGTCTTCCCGCGGGGAGTTTTACTGTCTGATTGAGGCTCATGACCGCAAAACAAACCCGGAAAAGAAGTGAACTACTGACTCGTATTATTCTCCGAGTTGATCATCCCGTTGTAGTCAGCTGGTCGCGTGTCTTCTGGACTCATGTTTAGCACCTGTGAATGTTTTACTCAATAGATGTGTGTTTTTAACGGTGTCTGGTTGGAGTCTGTTTTGGAACGAGAGAACGGGACGATTCCGGCTAAATGAACGTGACAGAAGTACCGACTATCACAGAAATACTTTTGAAGATCATGAGTGTACAAATTAACACGAAAATATGGGTTTATATTCTTTAATATTAGTGATTTATGTGCTTTTATGTGACATTAACTGATTTCTCTCCGTCTTTTCTTTCAAGCGGTCAGACAGCGACGCCCTGCGGCAGGTCGGTAAAACTGCAGCGGATACTTGTTTGAGAATGTAAACAAAAGTAAGAGTTTCTCTTTCTGTTTTCACCACTTTACAGAAAATAGAAGCAGAAGAAAACAGATTTCACCCCACAGACATATTTTAATGTTCAGAGACACCAAACACGACAAAAAAAACCAACTGAAGGATGTTTTAAAAAAGGCAGTTTCAGATCAGCAGACCAGGTGACCAGAGATGTCAGAGTGCTTCCTGCAGGGCTGTTAGAGGAGGAGCGTCGAGGAGGAGGGTCTACTGAGGCCTTTGTTCATGCAGCCTGACTAGATTACCCAGAGTGCCTCAGCCCCTCTGACAGACTCAAACTGGACCTGGACCAGCAGAATTAAAGCCCGATCCGGTCCCACAGAACCCGTAATGTCCATTTCACCTACATAACCTACGTGGTGACTCCTGGGGCCGTTTCCTCTGTTGCTTTCTGTCCATTTCCAGCTGGGTTTAATGTCCCAGCTTCCTCCCGGCGTCCCAGACCCTGTAGTGGAGGCTTCTGCAGACCAGACCTATAAAGAGCCCTTGAAGCCCAGTGTAATGTTGTGAGGCTTTGGCCTTCACACATACTAAAATTGGAATGATACAGAGAAGATTAGCATGGCCCTTGTGCAAGGATGACACGCAAATTCGTGAAGCGTTCCTTATTTTCCTACTTTGGCGTTCTTCCTTTATATTTTATAGTTTTGGCACCAAAACTAGAAGGAAGTCAGGAGGAAAACGACCCAGATCACTTTTATTTACTTATTCATTTCTGCCCTGAAACCCGATTTAAACTCTTTTATTTTTCTACAATTTATAACCGCAGTGTTGTGAATCATCAACAGCTTTGTGTTCATTTTTGCCAGAAACTCTGAATTAAAACTCGGCATTTTTCCACTTTTAAATTAAAAACAGTGAGTCGAAAAAAACACTGCACATGTGGGTAAAGCTGTAATGGTCCTTCACTCCACAATAACACTGTTGTCTGTGTTTCTTGTTTGTTTAAATATAAATATATATATACACACTGTACTGTATATACTGTGCAGTTTTATATTTAATATTTTTTTTGCTGTTATTTTATTGCTTTCCTGTATCTATAGATGCTGCTGTAGTGAAAAATGTCCCCTTGGTGATTAATAAAGTAACTACATACCTACCTACCTACATCCAGACTGAGAAGTCATCTGACCTTTTCCTTTTCCTGTCTTCCTTTGCTCTCTCACTCATCCTCCCCCTCCCCCCCCCCTGTCTGGACTCCTGTACCTCCCTCCTGGCAGGTCTACCTGTTAGTGCCCTCTGACCTCTGCAGCTCATCCAGAATGCAGCAGCTCCACTTTAACCTCCTACATTCACTTTCTTGATTCTTGTTCTGGTTTGAACCCTCATGGTTCAATGAACTTGTTGTAAGTCGCTTTGGATAAAAGAGTCAGATAAATGAAATGTAAAAACCAAAGGTTTAACTGTTTAGAAGGTCTGATTGATGCACAAGCCAGTCTCCTCTCTGTGGCTCCTCCCCCCGTTCCATTTGTCATTTTACAGAGAAGATTGATCTGAAATTGTAAACTTACGATCTCTCTCATATAGTCTCCTTAGGACGAGGGGGCGTAGCAGAGAGGAATTAGGACAAATCCGGGTCTTCCTATTGGTTTGTTCCAAGTCTGATTCTCGAAATTGGGACAAATCCGGCTCTTCCATTGGCCGGCCGCTTTCCTGATGGCCCAAGACGGCGCACGGTGATTGGAGGGGGCGGGACATCGTCATCATCACCCATTGGCCCAGAAGACTGTGGGAGAGTTGGGATAGAGAAGATGGAAACATTGCATATATATATATATATATGTATTATACTACATTCATCATATGCATACATAGTACACCAGTCCAGTCCGACGGCGGGATCGAACCGGCGACCTTCTGCACCCCAGCGCCCCCTTCCCCCCTTCCATCGAGTCTTTTTCGCTTTCTCTGTGGGGGAGGGAGGGTTACCCCAGCGGCCTGGGACCGCCTCGTTAGCCCGGCCTCCACCGGGACAGGCCCTCGGAGCCTCGGAACCGGTGAGGACGCTCATGAGGACCTGCCCGTATTCATTAGTGACCCAGGCGGCCTGTCGGAGGCGGTACCGGCGAGCTGCTTCGTCACCTGACAGAGAGAATATATTATTCAATATTATTCAATATTATTCGTGATATAAGCTACCGTATAGCAGTTCTTGCTCGCAAACAACAACAACAAATTGGCATCCTTCCCGTCACAAGTGTTCCGGAAACAATGGTCGCAGTGTTTTCACCCATTTTCCTCCTAAATTTAGAGACTTTCTGTTCAACTCTGGTCTCACTTTCTGTCACTTAAACTCCATTTCAGGTGTTTTTAGTAACTTCTGTCTGTCTGTCTTCCCGCGGGGAGTTTTACTGTCTGATTGAGGCTCATGACCGCAAAACAAACCCGGAAAAGAAGTGAACTACTGACTCGTATTATTCTCCGAGTTGATCATCCCGTTGTAGTCAGCTGGTCGCGTGTCTTCTGGACTCATGTTTAGCACCTGTGAATGTTTTACTCAATAGATGTGTGTTTTTAACGGTGTCTGGTTGGAGTCTGTTTTGGAACGAGAGAACGGGACGATTCCGGCTAAATGAACGTGACAGAAGTACCGACTATCACAGAAATACTTTTGAAGATCATGAGTGTACAAATTAACACGAAAATATGGGTTTATATTCTTTAATATTAGTGATTTATGTGCTTTTATGTGACATTAACTGATTTCTCTCCGTCTTTTCTTTCAAGCGGTCAGACAGCGACGCCCTGCGGCAGGTCGGTAAAACTGCAGCGGATACTTGTTTGAGAATGTAAACAAAAGTAAGAGTTTCTCTTTCTGTTTTCACCACTTTACAGAAAATTGAAGCAGAAGAAGACAGATTTCACCCCACAGACATATTTTAATGTTCAGAGACACCAAACACGACAAAAAAAACCAACTGAAGGATGTTTTAAAAAAGGCAGTTTCAGATCAGCAGACCAGGTGACCAGAGATGTCAGAGTGCTTCCTGCAGGGCTGTTAGAGGAGGAGCGTCGAGGAGGAGGGTCTACTGAGGCCTTTGTTCATGCAGCCTGACTAGATTACCCAGAGTGCCTCAGCCCCTCTGACAGACTCAAACTGGACCTGGACCAGCAGAATTAAAGCCCGATCCGGTCCCACAGAACCCGTAATGTCCATTTCACCTACATAACCTACGTGGTGACTCCTGGGGCCGTTTCCTCTGTTGCTTTCTGTCCATTTCCAGCTGGGTTTAATGTCCCAGCTTCCTCCCGGCGTCCCAGACCCTGTAGTGGAGGCTTCTGCAGACCAGACCTATAAAGAGCCCTTGAAGCCCAGGGTAATGTTGTGAGGCTTCGGCCTTCACACATACTAAAATTGGAATGATACAGAGAAGATTAGCATGGCCCTTGTGCAAGGATGACACGCAAATTCGTGAAGCGTTCCTTATTTTCCTACTTTGGCGTTCTTCCTTTATATTTTATAGTTTTGGCACCAAAACTAGAAGGAAGTCAGGAGGAAAACGACCCAGATCACTTTTATTTACTTATTCATTTCTGCCCTGAAACCCGATTTAAACTCTTTTATTTTTCTACAATTTATAACCGCAGTGTTGTGAATCATCAACAGCTTTGTGTTCATTTTTGCCAGAAACTCTGAATTAAAACTCGGCATTTTTCCACTTTTAAATTAAAAACAGTGAGTCGAAAAAAACACTGCACATGTGGGTAAAGCTGTAATGGTCCTTCACTCCACAATAACACTGTTGTCTGTGTTTCTTGTTTGTTTAAATATAAATATATATATACACACTGTACTGTATATACTGTGCAGTTTTATATTTAATATTTTTTTTGCTGTTATTTTATTGCTTTCCTGTATCTATAGATGCTGCTGTAGTGAAAAATGTCCCCTTGGTGATTAATAAAGTAACTACATACCTACCTACCTACATCCAGACTGAGAAGTCATCTGACCTTTTCCTTTTCCTGTCTTCCTTTGCTCTCTCACTCATCCTCCCCCTCCCCCCCCCCTGTCTGGACTCCTGTACCTCCCTCCTGGCAGGTCTACCTGTTAGTGCCCTCTGACCTCTGCAGCTCATCCAGAATGCAGCAGCTCCACTTTAACCTCCTACATTCACTTTCTTGATTCTTGTTCTGGTTTGAACCCTCATGGTTCAATGAACTTGTTGTAAGTCGCTTTGGATAAAAGAGTCAGATAAATGAAATGTAAAAACCAAAGGTTTAACTGTTTAGAAGGTCTGATTGATGCACAAGCCAGTCTCCTCTCTGTGGCTCCTCCCCCCGTTCCATTTGTCATTTTACAGAGAAGATTGATCTGAAATTGTAAACTTACGATCTCTCTCATATAGTCTCCTTAGGACGAGGGGGCGTAGCAGAGAGGAATTAGGACAAATCCGGGTCTTCCTATTGGTTTGTTCCAAGTCTGATTCTCGAAATTGGGACAAATCCGGCTCTTCCATTGGCCGGCCGCTTTCCTGATGGCCCAAGACGGCGCACGGTGATTGGAGGGGGCGGGACATCGTCATCATCACCCATTGGCCCAGAAGACTGTGGGAGAGTTGGGATAGAGAAGATGGAAACATTGCATATATATATATATATATGTATTATACTACATTCATCATATGCATACATAGTACACCAGTCCAGTCCGACGGCGGGATCGAACCGGCGACCTTCTGCACCCCAGCGCCCCCTTCCCCCCTTCCATCGAGTCTTTTTCGCTTTCTCTGTGGGGGAGGGAGGGTTACCCCAGCGGCCTGGGACCGCCTCGTTAGCCCGGCCTCCACCGGGACAGGCCCTCGGAGCCTCGGAACCGGTGAGGACGCTCATGAGGACCTGCCCGTATTCATTAGTGACCCAGGCGGCCTGTCGGAGGCGGGGGTACCGGCGAGCTGCTTCGTCACCTGACAGAGAGAATATATTATTCAATATTATTCAATATTATTCGTGATATAAGCTACCGTATAGCAGTTCTTGCTCGCAAACAACAACAACAAATTGGCATCCTTCCCGTCACAAGTGTTCCGGAAACAATGGTCGCAGTGTTTTCACCCATTTTCCTCCTAAATTTAGAGACTTTCTGTTCAACTCTGGTCTCACTTTCTGTCACTTAAACTCCATTTCAGGTGTTTTTAGTAACTTCTGTCTGTCTGTCTTCCCGCGGGGAGTTTTACTGTCTGATTGAGGCTCATGACCGCAAAACAAACCCGGAAAAGAAGTGAACTACTGACTCGTATTATTCTCCGAGTTGATCATCCCGTTGTAGTCAGCTGGTCGCGTGTCTTCTGGACTCATGTTTAGCACCTGTGAATGTTTTACTCAATAGATGTGTGTTTTTAACGGTGTCTGGTTGGAGTCTGTTTTGGAACGAGAGAACGGGACGATTCCGGCTAAATGAACGTGACAGAAGTACCGACTATCACAGAAATACTTTTGAAGATCATGAGTGTACAAATTAACACGAAAATATGGGTTTATATTCTTTAATATTAGTGATTTATGTGCTTTTATGTGACATTAACTGATTTCTCTCCGTCTTTTCTTTCAAGCGGTCAGACAGCGACGCCCTGCGGCAGGTCGGTAAAACTGCAGCGGATACTTGTTTGAGAATGTAAACAAAAGTAAGAGTTTCTCTTTCTGTTTTCACCACTTTACAGAAAATTGAAGCAGAAGAAGACAGATTTCACCCCACAGACATATTTTAATGTTCAGAGACACCAAACACGACAAAAAAAACCAACTGAAGGATGTTTTAAAAAAGGCAGTTTCAGATCAGCAGACCAGGTGACCAGAGATGTCAGAGTGCTTCCTGCAGGGCTGTTAGAGGAGGAGCGTCGAGGAGGAGGGTCTACTGAGGCCTTTGTTCATGCAGCCTGACTAGATTACCCAGAGTGCCTCAGCCCCTCTGACAGACTCAAACTGGACCTGGACAAGCAGAATTAAAGCCCGATCCGGTCCCACAGAACCCGTAATGTCCATTTCACCTACATAACCTACGTGGTGACTCCTGGGGCCGTTTCCTCTGTTGCTTTCTGTCCATTTCCAGCTGGGTTTAATGTCCCAGCTTCCTCCCGGCGTCCCAGACCCTGTAGTGGAGGCTTCTGCAGACCAGACCTATAAAGAGCCCTTGAAGCCCAGGGTAATGTTGTGAGGCTTCGGCCTTCACACATACTAAAATTGGAATGATACAGAGAAGATTAGCATGGCCCTTGTGCAAGGATGACACGCAAATTCGTGAAGCGTTCCTTATTTTCCTACTTTGGCGTTCTTCCTTTATATTTTATAGTTTTGGCACCAAAACTAGAAGGAAGTCAGGAGGAAAACGACCCAGATCACTTTTATTTACTTATTCATTTCTGCCCTGAAACCCGATTTAAACTCTTTTATTTTTCTACAATTTATAACCGCAGTGTTGTGAATCATCAACAGCTTTGTGTTCATTTTTGCCAGAAACTCTGAATTAAAACTCGGCATTTTTCCACTTTTAAATTAAAAACAGTGAGTCGAAAAAAACACTGCACATGTGGGTAAAGCTGTAATGGTCCTTCACTCCACAATAACACTGTTGTCTGTGTTTCTTGTTTGTTTAAATATAAATATATATATACACACTGTACTGTATATACTGTGCAGTTTTATATTTAATATTTTTTTTGCTGTTATTTTATTGCTTTCCTGTATCTATAGATGCTGCTGTAGTGAAAAATGTCCCCTTGGTGATTAATAAAGTAACTACATACCTACCTACCTACATCCAGACTGAGAAGTCATCTGACCTTTTCCTTTTCCTGTCTTCCTTTGCTCTCTCACTCATCCTCCCCCTCCCCCCCCCCCCTGTCTGGACTCCTGTACCTCCCTCCTGGCAGGTCTACCTGTTAGTGCCCTCTGACCTCTGCAGCTCATCCAGAATGCAGCAGCTCCACTTTAACCTCCTACATTCACTTTCTTGATTCTTGTTCTGGTTTGAACCCTCATGGTTCAATGAACTTGTTGTAAGTCGCTTTGGATAAAAGAGTCAGATAAATGAAATGTAAAAACCAAAGGTTTAACTGTTTAGAAGGTCTGATTGATGCACAAGCCAGTCTCCTCTCTGTGGCTCCTCCCCCCGTTCCATTTGTCATTTTACAGAGAAGATTGATCTGAAATTGTAAACTTACGATCTCTCTCATATAGTCTCCTTAGGACGAGGGGGCGTAGCAGAGAGGAATTAGGACAAATCCGGGTCTTCCTATTGGTTTGTTCCAAGTCTGATTCTCGAAATTGGGACAAATCCGGCTCTTCCATTGGCCGGCCGCTTTCCTGATGGCCCAAGACGGCGCACGGTGATTGGAGGGGGCGGGACATCGTCATCATCACCCATTGGCCCAGAAGACTGTGGGAGAGTTGGGACAGAGAAGATGGAAACATTGCATATATATATATATGTATATAAATATGTATTATACTACATTCATCATATGCATTCATAGTACACCAGTCCAGTCCGAGGGCGGGATCGAACCGGCGACCTTCTGCACCCCAGCGCCCCCTTCCCCCCTTCCATCGAGTCTTTTTCGCTTTCTCTGTGGGGGAGGGAGGGTTACCCCAGCGGCCTGGGAACGCCTCGTTAGCCCGGCCTCCACCGGGACAGGCCCTCGGAGCCTCGGAACAGGTGAGGACGCTCATGAGGACCTGCCCGTATTCATTAGTGACCCAGGCGGCCTGTCGGAGGCGGGTACCGGCGAGCTGCTTCGTCACCTGACAGAGAGAATATATTATTCAATATTATTCGTGATATAAGCTACCGTATAGCAGTTCTTGCTCGCAAACAACAACAACAACAACAAATTGGCATCCTTCCCGTCACAAGTGTTCCGGAAACAATGGTCGCAGTGTTTTCACCCATTTTCCTCCTAAATTTAGAGACTTTCTGTTCAACTCTGGTCTCACTTTCTGTCACTTAAACTCCATTTCAGGTGTTTTTAGTAACTTCTGTCTGTCTGTCTTCCCGCGGGGAGTTTTACTGTCTGATTGAGGCTCATGACCGCAAAACAAACCCGGAAAAGAAGTGAACTACTGACTCGTATTATTCTCCGAGTTGATCATCCCGTTGTAGTCAGCTGGTCGCGTGTCTTCTGGACTCATGTTTAGCACCTGTGAATGTTTTACTCAATAGATGTGTGTTTTTAACGGTGTCTGGTTGGAGTCTGTTTTGGAACGAGAGAACGGGACGATTCCGGCTAAATGAACGTGACAGAAGTACCGACTATCACAGAAATACTTTTGAAGATCATGAGTGTACAAATTAACACGAAAATATGGGTTTATATTCTTTAATATTAGTGATTTATGTGCTTTTATGTGACATTAACTGATTTCTCTCCGTCTTTTCTTTCAAGCGGTCAGACAGCGACGCCCTGCGGCAGGTCGGTAAAACTGCAGCGGATACTTGTTTGAGAATGTAAACAAAAGTAAGAGTTTCTCTTTCTGTTTTCACCACTTTACAGAAAATTGAAGCAGAAGAAGACAGATTTCACCCCACAGACATATTTTAATGTTCAGAGACACCAAACACGACAAAAAAAACCAACTGAAGGATGTTTTAAAAAAGGCAGTTTCAGATCAGCAGACCAGGTGACCAGAGATGTCAGAGTGCTTCCTGCAGGGCTGTTAGAGGAGGAGCGTCGAGGAGGAGGGTCTACTGAGGCCTTTGTTCATGCAGCCTGACTAGATTACCCAGAGTGCCTCAGCCCCTCTGACAGACTCAAACTGGACCTGGACCAGCAGAATTAAAGCCCGATCCGGTCCCACAGAACCCGTAATGTCCATTTCACCTACATAACCTACGTGGTGACTCCTGGGGCCGTTTCCTCTGTTGCTTTCTGTCCATTTCCAGCTGGGTTTAATGTCCCAGCTTCCTCCCGGCGTCCCAGACCCTGTAGTGGAGGCTTCTGCAGACCAGACCTATAAAGAGCCCTTGAAGCCCAGGGTAATGTTGTGAGGCTTCGGCCTTCACACATACTAAAATTGGAATGATACAGAGAAGATTAGCATGGCCCTTGTGCAAGGATGACACGCAAATTCGTGAAGCATTCCTTATTTTCCTACTTTGGCGTTCTTCCTTTATATTTTATAGTTTTGGCACCAAAACTAGAAGGAAGTCAGGAGGAAAACGACCCAGATCACTTTTATTTACTTATTCATTTCTGCCCTGAAACCCGATTTAAACTCTTTTATTTTTCTACAATTTATAACCGCAGTGTTGTGAATCATCAACAGCTTTGTGTTCATTTTTGCCAGAAACTCTGAATTAAAACTCGGCATTTTTCCACTTTTAAATTAAAAACAGTGAGTCGAAAAAAACACTGCACATGTGGGTAAAGCTGTAATGGTCCTTCACTCCACAATAACACTGTTGTCTGTGTTTCTTGTTTGTTTAAATATAAATATATATATACACACTGTACTGTATATACTGTGCAGTTTTATATTTAATATTTTTTTTGCTGTTATTTTATTGCTTTCCTGTATCTATAGATGCTGCTGTAGTGAAAAATGTCCCCTTGGTGATTAATAAAGTAACTACATACCTACCTACCTACATCCAGACTGAGAAGTCATCTGACCTTTTCCTTTTCCTGTCTTCCTTTGCTCTCTCACTCATCCTCCCCCTCCCCCCCCCCCTGTCTGGACTCCTGTACCTCCCTCCTGGCAGGTCTACCTGTTAGTGCCCTCTGACCTCTGCAGCTCATCCAGAATGCAGCAGCTCCACTTTAACCTCCTACATTCACTTTCTTGATTCTTGTTCTGGTTTGAACCCTCATGGTTCAATGAACTTGTTGTAAGTCGCTTTGGATAAAAGAGTCAGATAAATGAAATGTAAAAACCAAAGGTTTAACTGTTTAGAAGGTCTGATTGATGCACAAGCCAGTCTCCTCTCTGTGGCTCCTCCCCCCGTTCCATTTGTCATTTTACAGAGAAGATTGATCTGAAATTGTAAACTTACGATCTCTCTCATATAGTCTCCTTAGGACGAGGGGGCGTAGCAGAGAGGAATTAGGACAAATCCGGGTCTTCCTATTGGTTTGTTCCAAGTCTGATTCTCGAAATTGGGACAAATCCGGCTCTTCCATTGGCCGGCCGCTTTCCTGATGGCCCAAGACGGCGCACGGTGATTGGAGGGGGCGGGACATCGTCATCATCACCCATTGGCCCAGAAGACTGTGGGAGAGTTGGGACAGAGAAGATGGAAACATTGCATATATATATATATATATATATATTTAAATATATATATGTATATAAATATGTATTATACTACATTCATCATATGCATACATAGTACACCAGTCCAGTCCGAGGGCGGGATCGAACCGGCGACCTTCTGCACCCCAGCGCCCCCTTCCCCCCTTCCATCGAGTCTTTTTCGCTTTCTCTGTGGGGGAGGGAGGGTTACCCCAGCGGCCTGGGACCGCCTCGTTAGCCCGGCCTCCACCGGGACAGGCCCTCGGAGCCTCGGAACCGGTGAGGACGCTCATGAGGACCTGCCCGTATTCATTAGTGACCCAGGCGGCCTGTCGGAGGCGGTACCGGCGAGCTGCTTCGTCACCTGACAGAGAGAATATATTATTCAATATTATTCAATATTATTCGTGATATAAGCTACCGTATAGCAGTTCTTGCTCGCAAACAACAACAACAAATTGGCATCCTTCCCGTCACAAGTGTTCCGGAAACAATGGTCGCAGTGTTTTCACCCATTTTCCTCCTAAATTTAGAGACTTTCTGTTCAACTCTGGTCTCACTTTCTGTCACTTAAACTCCATTTCAGGTGTTTTTAGTAACTTCTGTCTGTCTGTCTTCCCGCGGGGAGTTTTACTGTCTGATTGAGGCTCATGACCGCAAAACAAACCCGGAAAAGAAGTGAACTACTGACTCGTATTATTCTCCGAGTTGATCATCCCGTTGTAGTCAGCTGGTCGCGTGTCTTCTGGACTCATGTTTAGCACCTGTGAATGTTTTACTCAATAGATGTGTGTTTTTAACGGTGTCTGGTTGGAGTCTGTTTTGGAACGAGAGAACGGGACGATTCCGGCTAAATGAACGTGACAGAAGTACCGACTATCACAGAAATACTTTTGAAGATCATGAGTGTACAAATTAACACGAAAATATGGGTTTATATTCTTTAATATTAGTGATTTATGTGCTTTTATGTGACATTAACTGATTTCTCTCCGTCTTTTCTTTCAAGCGGTCAGACAGCGACGCCCTGCGGCAGGTCGGTAAAACTGCAGCGGATACTTGTTTGAGAATGTAAACAAAAGTAAGAGTTTCTCTTTCTGTTTTCACCACTTTACAGAAAATTGAAGCAGAAGAAGACAGATTTCACCCCACAGACATATTTTAATGTTCAGAGACACCAAACACGACAAAAAAAACCAACTGAAGGATGTTTTAAAAAAGGCAGTTTCAGATCAGCAGACCAGGTGACCAGAGATGTCAGAGTGCTTCCTGCAGGGCTGTTAGAGGAGGAGCGTCGAGGAGGAGGGTCTACTGAGGCCTTTGTTCATGCAGCCTGACTAGATTACCCAGAGTGCCTCAGCCCCTCTGACAGACTCAAACTGGACCTGGACCAGCAGAATTAAAGCCCGATCCGGTCCCACAGAACCCGTAATGTCCATTTCACCTACATAACCTACGTGGTGACTCCTGGGGCCGTTTCCTCTGTTGCTTTCTGTCCATTTCCAGCTGGGTTTAATGTCCCAGCTTCCTCCCGGCGTCCCAGACCCTGTAGTGGAGGCTTCTGCAGACCAGACCTATAAAGAGCCCTTGAAGCCCAGGGTAATGTTGTGAGGCTTCGGCCTTCACACATACTAAAATTGGAACGATACAGAGAAGATTAGCATGGCCCCTGCGCAAGGATGACACGCAAATTCGTGAAGCGGACCTTATTTTTATAATTTGTCATAGATTGTCATATTTTAGATGTACAATATCTCCCTCTGCTGGCCGCGCGGCGCCACTGCAGCGTTGCAGCAGAGCGGAGCGGAGCAGAGTCTCAGTTTCACAACAAAAACAACAAGAAGACACGCAAATTCGTGAAGCGTTCCTTATTTTCCTACTTTGGCGTTCTTCCTTTATATTTTATAGTTTTGGCACCAAAACTAGAAGGAAGTCAGGAGGAAAACGACCCAGATCACTTTTATTTACTTATTCATTTCTGCCCTGAAACCCGATTTAAACTCTTTTATTTTTCTACAATTTATAACCGCAGTGTTGTGAATCATCAACAGCTTTGTGTTCATTTTTGCCAGAAACTCTGAATTAAAACTCGGCATTTTTCCACTTTTAAATTAAAAACAGTGAGTCGAAAAAAACACTGCACATGTGGGTAAAGCTGTAATGGTCCTTCACTCCACAATAACACTGTTGTCTGTGTTTCTTGTTTGTTTAAATATAAATATATATATACACACTGTACTGTATATACTGTGCAGTTTTATATTTAATATTTTTTTTGCTGTTATTTTATTGCTTTCCTGTATCTATAGATGCTGCTGTAGTGAAAAATGTCCCCTTGGTGATTAATAAAGTAACTACATACCTACCTACCTACATCCAGACTGAGAAGTCATCTGACCTTTTCCTTTTCCTGTCTTCCTTTGCTCTCTCACTCATCCTCCCCCTCCCCCCCCCCTGTCTGGACTCCTGTACCTCCCTCCTGGCAGGTCTACCTGTTAGTGCCCTCTGACCTCTGCAGCTCATCCAGAATGCAGCAGCTCCACTTTAACCTCCTACATTCACTTTCTTGATTCTTGTTCTGGTTTGAACCCTCATGGTTCAATGAACTTGTTGTAAGTCGCTTTGGATAAAAGAGTCAGATAAATGAAATGTAAAAACCAAAGGTTTAACTGTTTAGAAGGTCTGATTGATGCACAAGCCAGTCTCCTCTCTGTGGCTCCTCCCCCCGTTCCATTTGTCATTTTACAGAGAAGATTGATCTGAAATTGTAAACTTACGATCTCTCTCATATAGTCTCCTTAGGACGAGGGGGCGTAGCAGAGAGGAATTAGGACAAATCCGGGTCTTCCTATTGGTTTGTTCCAAGTCTGATTCTCGAAATTGGGACAAATCCGGCTCTTCCATTGGCCGGCCGCTTTCCTGATGGCCCAAGACGGTGCACGGTGATTGGAGGGGGCGGGACATCGTCATCATCACCCATTGGCCCAGAAGACTGTGGGAGAGTTGGGACAGAGAAGATGGAAACATTGCATATATATATATATGTATATAAATATGTATTATACTACATTCATCATATGCATTCATAGTACACCAGTCCAGTCCGAGGGCGGGATCGAACCGGCGACCTTCTGCACCCCAGCGCCCCCTTCCCCCCTTCCATCGAGTCTTTTTCGCTTTCTCTGTGGGGGAGGGAGGGTTACCCCAGCGGCCTGGGAACGCCTCGTTAGCCCGGCCTCCACCGGGACAGGCCCTCGGAGCCTCGGAACAGGTGAGGACGCTCATGAGGACCTGCCCGTATTCATTAGTGACCCAGGCGGCCTGTCGGAGGCGGTACCGGCGAGCTGCTTCGTCACCTGACAGAGAGAATATATTATTCAATATTATTCGTGATATAAGCTACCGTATAGCAGTTCTTGCTCGCAAACAACAACAACAACAAATTGGCATCCTTCCCGTCACAAGTGTTCCGGAAACAATGGTCGCAGTGTTTTCACCCATTTTCCTCCTAAATTTAGAGACTTTCTGTTCAACTCTGGTCTCACTTTCTGTCACTTAAACTCCATTTCAGGTGTTTTTAGTAACTTCTGTCTGTCTGTCTTCCCGCGGGGAGTTTTACTGTCTGATTGAGGCTCATGACCGCAAAACAAACCCGGAAAAGAAGTGAACTACTGACTCGTATTATTCTCCGAGTTGATCATCCCGTTGTAGTCAGCTGGTCGCGTGTCTTCTGGACTCATGTTTAGCACCTGTGAATGTTTTACTCAATAGATGTGTGTTTTTAACGGTGTCTGGTTGGAGTCTGTTTTGGAACGAGAGAACGGGACGATTCCGGCTAAATGAACGTGACAGAAGTACCGACTATCACAGAAATACTTTTGAAGATCATGAGTGTACAAATTAACACGAAAATATGGGTTTATATTCTTTAATATTAGTGATTTATGTGCTTTTATGTGACATTAACTGATTTCTCTCCGTCTTTTCTTTCAAGCGGTCAGACAGCGACGCCCTGCGGCAGGTCGGTAAAACTGCAGCGGATACTTGTTTGAGAATGTAAACAAAAGTAAGAGTTTCTCTTTCTGTTTTCACCACTTTACAGAAAATTGAAGCAGAAGAAGACAGATTTCACCCCACAGACATATTTTAATGTTCAGAGACACCAAACACGACAAAAAAAACCAACTGAAGGATGTTTTAAAAAAGGCAGTTTCAGATCAGCAGACCAGGTGACCAGAGATGTCAGAGTGCTTCCTGCAGGGCTGTTAGAGGAGGAGCGTCGAGGAGGAGGGTCTACTGAGGCCTTTGTTCATGCAGCCTGACTAGATTACCCAGAGTGCCTCAGCCCCTCTGACAGACTCAAACTGGACCTGGACCAGCAGAATTAAAGCCCGATCCGGTCCCACAGAACCCGTAATGTCCATTTCACCTACATAACCTACGTGGTGACTCCTGGGGCCGTTTCCTCTGTTGCTTTCTGTCCATTTCCAGCTGGGTTTAATGTCCCAGCTTCCTCCCGGCGTCCCAGACCCTGTAGTGGAGGCTTCTGCAGACCAGACCTATAAAGAGCCCTTGAAGCCCAGGGTAATGTTGTGAGGCTTCGGCCTTCACACATACTAAAATTGGAATGATACAGAGAAGATTAGCATGGCCCTTGTGCAAGGATGACACGCAAATTCGTGAAGCGTTCCTTATTTTCCTACTTTGGCGTTCTTCCTTTATATTTTATAGTTTTGGCACCAAAACTAGAAGGAAGTCAGGAGGAAAACGACCCAGATCACTTTTATTTACTTATTCATTTCTGCCCTGAAACCCGATTTAAACTCTTTTATTTTTCTACAATTTATAACCGCAGTGTTGTGAATCATCAACAGCTTTGTGTTCATTTTTGCCAGAAACTCTGAATTAAAACTCGGCATTTTTCCACTTTTAAATTAAAAACAGTGAGTCGAAAAAAACACTGCACATGTGGGTAAAGCTGTAATGGTCCTTCACTCCACAATAACACTGTTGTCTGTGTTTCTTGTTTGTTTAAATATAAATATATATATACACACTGTACTGTATATACTGTGCAGTTTTATATTTAATATTTTTTTTGCTGTTATTTTATTGCTTTCCTGTATCTATAGATGCTGCTGTAGTGAAAAATGTCCCCTTGGTGATTAATAAAGTAACTACATACCTACCTACCTACATCCAGACTGAGAAGTCATCTGACCTTTTCCTTTTCCTGTCTTCCTTTGCTCTCTCACTCATCCTCCCCCTCCCCCCCCTGTCTGGACTCCTGTACCTCCCTCCTGGCAGGTCTACCTGTTAGTGCCCTCTGACCTCTGCAGCTCATCCAGAATGCAGCAGCTCCACTTTAACCTCCTACATTCACTTTCTTGATTCTTGTTCTGGTTTGAACCCTCATGGTTCAATGAACTTGTTGTAAGTCGCTTTGGATAAAAGAGTCAGATAAATGAAATGTAAAAACCAAAGGTTTAACTGTTTAGAAGGTCTGATTGATGCACAAGCCAGTCTCCTCTCTGTGGCTCCTCCCCCCGTTCCATTTGTCATTTTACAGAGAAGATTGATCTGAAATTGTAAACTTACGATCTCTCTCATATAGTCTCCTTAGGACGAGGGGGCGTAGCAGAGAGGAATTAGGACAAATCCGGGTCTTCCTATTGGTTTGTTCCAAGTCTGATTCTCGAAATTGGGACAAATCCGGCTCTTCCATTGGCCGGCCGCTTTCCTGATGGCCCAAGACGGTGCACGGTGATTGGAGGGGGCGGGACATCGTCATCATCACCCATTGGCCCAGAAGACTGTGGGAGAGTTGGGACAGAGAAGATGGAAACATTGCATATATATATATATATATGTATTATACTACATTCATCATATGCATACATAGTACACCAGTCCAGTCCGAGGGCGGGATCGAACCGGCGACCTTCTGCACCCCAGCGCCCCCTTCCCCCCTTCCATCGAGTCTTTTTCGCTTTCTCTGTGGGGGAGGGAGGGTTACCCCAGCGGCCTGGGAACGCCTCGTTAGCCCGGCCTCCACCGGGACAGGCCCTCGGAGCCTCGGAACAGGTGAGGACGCTCATGAGGACCTGCCCGTATTCATTAGTGACCCAGGCGGCCTGTCGGAGGCGGTACCGGCGAGCTGCTTCGTCACCTGACAGAGAGAATATATTATTCAATATTATTCGTGATATAAGCTACCGTATAGCAGTTCTTGCTCGCAAACAACAACAACAACAAATTGGCATCCTTCCCGTCACAAGTGTTCCGGAAACAATGGTCGCAGTGTTTTCACCCATTTTCCTCCTAAATTTAGAGACTTTCTGTTCAACTCTGGTCTCACTTTCTGTCACTTAAACTCCATTTCAGGTGTTTTTAGTAACTTCTGTCTGTCTGTCTTCCCGCGGGGAGTTTTACTGTCTGATTGAGGCTCATGACCGCAAAACAAACCCGGAAAAGAAGTGAACTACTGACTCGTATTATTCTCCGAGTTGATCATCCCGTTGTAGTCAGCTGGTCGCGTGTCTTCTGGACTCATGT
Source organism: Embiotoca jacksoni (assembly GCF_022577435.1). Taxonomy (NCBI): domain Eukaryota; kingdom Metazoa; phylum Chordata; class Actinopteri; family Embiotocidae; genus Embiotoca; species Embiotoca jacksoni. The sequence continues at coordinate 240,536 of NW_027185255.1, forward strand.
TTAGCACCTGTGAATGTTTTACTCAATAGATGTGTGTTTTTAACGGTGTCTGGTTGGAGTCTGTTTTGGAACGAGAGAACGGGACGATTCCGGCTAAATGAACGTGACAGAAGTACCGACTATCACAGAAATACTTTTGAAGATCATGAGTGTACAAATTAACACGAAAATATGGGTTTATATTCTTTAATATTAGTGATTTATGTGCTTTTATGTGACATTAACTGATTTCTCTCCGTCTTTTCTTTCAAGCGGTCAGACAGCGACGCCCTGCGGCAGGTCGGTAAAACTGCAGCGGATACTTGTTTGAGAATGTAAACAAAAGTAAGAGTTTCTCTTTCTGTTTTCACCACTTTACAGAAAATAGAAGCAGAAGAAGACAGATTTCACCCCACAGACATATTTTAATGTTCAGAGACACCAAACACGACAAAAAAAACCAACTGAAGGATGTTTTAAAAAAGGCAGTTTCAGATCAGCAGACCAGGTGACCAGAGATGTCAGAGTGCTTCCTGCAGGGCTGTTAGAGGAGGAGCGTCGAGGAGGAGGGTCTACTGAGGCCTTTGTTCATGCAGCCTGACTAGATTACCCAGAGTGCCTCAGCCCCTCTGACAGACTCAAACTGGACCTGGACCAGCAGAATTAAAGCCCGATCCGGTCCCACAGAACCCGTAATGTCCATTTCACCTACATAACCTACGTGGTGACTCCTGGGGCCGTTTCCTCTGTTGCTTTCTGTCCATTTCCAGCTGGGTTTAATGTCCCAGCTTCCTCCCGGCGTCCCAGACCCTGTAGTGGAGGCTTCTGCAGACCAGAACTATAAATAGCCCTTGAAGCCCAGGGTAATGTTGTGAGGCTTCGGCCTTCACACATACTAAAATTGGAACGATACAGAGAAGATTAGCATGGCCCCTGCGCAAGGATGACACGCAAATTCGTGAAGCGGACCTTATTTTTATAATTTGTCATAGATTGTCATATTTTAGATGTACAATATCTTCCTCTGCTGGCCGCGCGGCGCCACTGCAGCGTTGCAGCAGAGCGGAGCGGAGCAGAGTCTCAGTTTCACAACAAAAACAACAAGAAGACACGCAAATTCGTGAAGCGTTCCTTATTTTCCTACTTTGGCGTTCTTCCTTTATATTTTATAGTTTTGGCACCAAAACTAGAAGGAAGTCAGGAGGAAAACGACCCAGATCACTTTTATTTACTTATTCATTTCTGCCCTGAAACCCGATTTAAACTCTTTTATTTTTCTACAATTTATAACCGCAGTGTTGTGAATCATCAACAGCTTTGTGTTCATTTTTGCCAGAAACTCTGAATTAAAACTCGGCATTTTTCCACTTTTAAATTAAAAACAGTGAGTCGAAAAAAACACTGCACATGTGGGTAAAGCTGTAATGGTCCTTCACTCCACAATAACACTGTTGTCTGTGTTTCTTGTTTGTTTAAATATAAATATATATATACACACTGTACTGTATATACTGTGCAGTTTTATATTTAATATTTTTTTTGCTGTTATTTTATTGCTTTCCTGTATCTATAGATGCTGCTGTAGTGAAAAATGTCCCCTTGGTGATTAATAAAGTAACTACATACCTACCTACCTACATCCAGACTGAGAAGTCATCTGACCTTTTCCTTTTCCTGTCTTCCTTTGCTCTCTCACTCATCCTCCCCCTCCCCCCCCTGTCTGGACTCCTGTACCTCCCTCCTGGCAGGTCTACCTGTTAGTGCCCTCTGACCTCTGCAGCTCATCCAGAATGCAGCAGCTCCACTTTAACCTCCTACATTCACTTTCTTGATTCTTGTTCTGGTTTGAACCCTCATGGTTCAATGAACTTGTTGTAAGTCGCTTTGGATAAAAGAGTCAGATAAATGAAATGTAAAAACCAAAGGTTTAACTGTTTAGAAGGTCTGATTGATGCACAAGCCAGTCTCCTCTCTGTGGCTCCTCCCCCCGTTCCATTTGTCATTTTACAGAGAAGATTGATCTGAAATTGTAAACTTACGATCTCTCTCATATAGTCTCCTTAGGACGAGGGGGCGTAGCAGAGAGGAATTAGGACAAATCCGGGTCTTCCTATTGGTTTGTTCCAAGTCTGATTCTCGAAATTGGGACAAATCCGGCTCTTCCATTGGCCGGCGGCCCAAGACTGCGCACGGTGATTGGAGGGGGCGGGACATCGTCATCATCACCCATTGGCCCAGAAGACTGTGGGAGAGTTGGGACAGAGAAGATGGAAACATTGCATATATATTTTTATATATATATATATATATATATATATTATACTACATTCATCATATGCATACATAGTACACCAGTCCAGTCCGAGGGCGGGATCGAACCGGCGACCTTCTGCACCCCAGCGCCCCCTTCCCCCCTTCCATCGAGTCTTTTTCGCTTTCTCTGTGGGGGAGGGAGGGTTACCCCAGCGGCCTGGGACCGCCTCGTTAGCCCGGCCTCCACCGGGACAGGCCCTCGGAGCCTCGGAACAGGTGAGGACGCTCATGAGGACCTGCCCGTATTCATTAGTGACCCAGGCGGCCTGTCGGAGGCGGTACCGGCGAGCTGCTTCGTCACCTGACAGAATATATTATTCAATATTATTCGTGATATAAGCTACCGTATAGCAGTTCTTGCTCGCAAACAACAACAACAAATTGGCATCCTTCCCGTCACAAGTGTTCCGGAAACAATGGTCGCAGTGTTTTCACCCATTTTCCTCCTAAATTTAGAGACTTTCTGTTCAACTCTGGTCTCACTTTCTGTCACTTAAACTCCATTTCAGGTGTTTTTAGTAACTTCTGTCTGTCTGTCTTCCCGCGGGGAGTTTTACTGTCTGATTGAGGCTCATGACCGCAAAACAAACCCGGAAAAGAAGTGAACTACTGACTCGTATTATTCTCCGAGTTGATCATCCCGTTGTAGTCAGCTGGTCGCGTGTCTTCTGGACTCATGTTTAGCACCTGTGAATGTTTTACTCAATAGATGTGTGTTTTTAACGGTGTCTGGTTGGAGTCTGTTTTGGAACGAGAGAACGGGACGATTCCGGCTAAATGAACGTGACAGAAGTACCGACTATCACAGAAATACTTTTGAAGATCATGAGTGTACAAATTAACACGAAAATATGGGTTTATATTCTTTAATATTAGTGATTTATGTGCTTTTATGTGACATTAACTGATTTCTCTCCGTCTTTTCTTTCAAGCGGTCAGACAGCGACGCCCTGCGGCAGGTCGGTAAAACTGCAGCGGATACTTGTTTGAGAATGTAAACAAAAGTAAGAGTTTCTCTTTCTGTTTTCACCACTTTACAGAAAATAGAAGCAGAAGAAGACAGATTTCACCCCACAGACATATTTTAATGTTCAGAGACACCAAACACGACAAAAAAACCAACTGAAGGATGTTTTAAAAAAGGCAGTTTCAGATCAGCAGACCAGGTGACCAGAGATGTCAGAGTGCTTCCTGCAGGGCTGTTAGAGGAGGAGCGTCGAGGAGGAGGGTCTACTGAGGCCTTTGTTCATGCAGCCTGACTAGATTACCCAGAGTGCCTCAGCCCCTCTGACAGACTCAAACTGGACCTGGACCAGCAGAATTAAAGCCCGATCCGGTCCCACAGAACCCGTAATGTCCATTTCACCTACATAACCTACGTGGTGACTCCTGGGGCCGTTTCCTCTGTTGCTTTCTGTCCATTTCCAGCTGGGTTTAATGTCCCAGCTTCCTCCCGGCGTCCCAGACCCTGTAGTGGAGGCTTCTGCAGACCAGACCTATAAAGAGCCCTTGAAGCCCAGGGTAATGTTGTGAGGCTTCGGCCTTCACACATACTAAAATTGGAACGATACAGAGAAGATTAGCATGGCCCCTGCGCAAGGATGACACGCAAATTCGTGAAGCGGACCTTATTTTTATAATTTGTCATAGATTGTCATATTTTAGATGTACAATATCTTCCTCTGCTGGCCGCGCGGCGCCACTGCAGCGTTGCAGCAGAGCGGAGCGGAGCAGAGTCTCAGTTTCACAACAAAAACAACAAGAAGACACGCAAATTCGTGAAGCGTTCCTTATTTTCCTACTTTGGCGTTCTTCCTTTATATTTTATAGTTTTGGCACCAAAACTAGAAGGAAGTCAGGAGGAAAACGACCCAGATCACTTTTATTTACTTATTCATTTCTGCCCTGAAACCCGATTTAAACTCTTTTATTTTTCCACAATTTATAACCGCAGTGTTGTGAATCATCAACAGCTTTGTGTTCATTTTTGCCAGAAACTCTGAATTAAAACTCGGCATTTTTCCACTTTTAAATTAAAAACAGTGAGTCGAAAAAAACACTGCATATGTGGGTAAAGCTGTAATGGTCCTCCACTCCACAATAACACTGTTGTCTGTGTTTCTTGTTTGTTTAAATATAAATATATATATATACACTGTACTGTATATACTGAGCATTTTTAAATTTAATATTTTTTTTGCTGTTATTTTATTGCTTTCCTGTATCTATAGATGCTGCTGTAGTGAAAAATGTCCCCTTGGTGATTAATAAAGTAACTACATACCTACCTACCTACATCCAGACTGAGAAGTCATCTGACCTTTTCCTTTTCCTGTCTTCCTTTGCTCTCTCACTCATCCTCCCCCTCCCCCCCCTGTCTGGACTCCTGTACCTCCCTCCTGGCAGGTCTACCTGTTAGTGCCCTCTGACCTCTGCAGCTCATCCAGAATGCAGCAGCTCCACTTTAACCTCCTACATTCACTTTCTTGATTCTTGTTCTGGTTTGAACCCTCATGGTTCAATGAACTTGTTGTAAGTCGCTTTGGATAAAAGAGTCAGATAAATGAAATGTAAAAACCAAAGGTTTAACTGTTTAGAAGGTCTGATTGATGCACAAGCCAGTCTCCTCTCTGTGGCTCCTCCCCCCGTTCCATTTGTCATTTTACAGAGAAGATTGATCTGAAATTGTAAACTTACGATCTCTCTCATATAGTCTCCTTAGGACGAGGGGGCGTAGCAGAGAGGAATTAGGACAAATCCGGGTCTTCCTATTGGTTTGTTCCAAGTCTGATTCTCGAAATTGGGACAAATCCGGCTCTTCCATTGGCCGGCGGCCCAAGACTGCGCAAGGTGATTGGAGGGGGCGGGACATCGTCATCATCACCCATTGGCCCAGAAGACTGTGGGAGAGTTGGGACAGAGAAGATGGAAACATTGCATATATATATATATATATGTATTATACTACATTCATCATATGCATACATAGTACACCAGTCCAGTCCGAGGGCGGGATCGAACCGGCGACCTTCTGCACCCCAGCGCCCCCTTCCCCCCTTCCATCGAGTCTTTTTCGCTTTCTCTGTGGGGGAGGGAGGGTTACCCCAGCGGCCTGGGACCGCCTCGTTAGCCCGGCCTCCACCGGGACAGGCCCTCGGAGCCTCGGAACCGGTGAGGACGCTCATGAGGACCTGCCCGTATTCATTAGTGACCCAGGCGGCCTGTCGGAGGCGGTACCGGCGAGCTGCTTCGTCACCTGACAGAGAGAATATATTATTCAATATTATTCGTGATATAAGCTACCGTATAGCAGTTCTTGCTCGCAAACAACAACAACAAATTGGCATCCTTCCCGTCACAAGTGTTCCGGAAACAATGGTCGCAGTGTTTTCACCCATTTTCCTCCTAAATTTAGAGACTTTCTGTTCAACTCTGGTCTCACTTTCTGTCACTTAAACTCCATTTCAGGTGTTTTTAGTAACTTCTGTCTGTCTGTCTTCCCGCGGGGAGTTTTACTGTCTGATTGAGGCTCATGACCGCAAAACAAACCCGGAAAAGAAGTGAACTACTGACTCGTATTATTCTCCGAGTTGATCATCCCGTTGTAGTCAGCTGGTCGCGTGTCTTCTGGACTCATGTTTAGCACCTGTGAATGTTTTACTCAATAGATGTGTGTTTTTAACGGTGTCTGGTTGGAGTCTGTTTTGGAACGAGAGAACGGGACGATTCCGGCTAAATGAACGTGACAGAAGTACCGACTATCACAGAAATACTTTTGAAGATCATGAGTGTACAAATTAACACGAAAATATGGGTTTATATTCTTTAATATTAGTGATTTATGTGCTTTTATGTGACATTAACTGATTTCTCTCCGTCTTTTCTTTCAAGCGGTCAGACAGCGACGCCCTGCGGCAGGTCGGTAAAACTGCAGCGGATACTTGTTTGAGAATGTAAACAAAAGTAAGAGTTTCTCTTTCTGTTTTCACCACTTTACAGAAAATTGAAGCAGAAGAAGACAGATTTCACCCCACAGACATATTTTAATGTTCAGAGACACCAAACACGACAAAAAAAACCAACTGAAGGATGTTTTAAAAAAGGCAGTTTCAGATCAGCAGACCAGGTGACCAGAGATGTCAGAGTGCTTCCTGCAGGGCTGTTAGAGGAGGAGCGTCGAGGAGGAGGGTCTACTGAGGCCTTTGTTCATGCAGCCTGACTAGATTACCCAGAGTGCCTCAGCCCCTCTGACAGACTCAAACTGGACCTGGACCAGCAGAATTAAAGCCCGATCCGGTCCCACAGAACCCGTAATGTCCATTTCACCTACATAACCTACGTGGTGACTCCTGGGGCCGTTTCCTCTGTTGCTTTCTGTCCATTTCCAGCTGGGTTTAATGTCCCAGCTTCCTCCCGGCGTCCCAGACCCTGTAGTGGAGGCTTCTGCAGACCAGACCTATAAAGAGCCCTTGAAGCCCAGGGTAATGTTGTGAGGCTTCGGCCTTCACACATACTAAAATTGGAACGATACAGAGAAGATTAGCATGGCCCCTGCGCAAGGATGACACGCAAATTCGTGAAGCGGACCTTATTTTTATAATTTGTCATAGATTGTCATATTTTAGATGTACAATATCTCCCTCTGCTGGCCGCGCGGCGCCACTGCAGCGTTGCAGCAGAGCGGAGCGGAGCAGAGTCTCAGTTTCACAACAAAAACAACAAGAAGACACGCAAATTCGTGAAGCGTTCCTTATTTTCCTACTTTGGCGTTCTTCCTTTATATTTTATAGTTTTGGCACCAAAACTAGAAGGAAGTCAGGAGGAAAACGACCCAGATCACTTTTATTTACTTATTCATTTCTGCCCTGAAACCCGATTTAAACTCTTTTATTTTTCCACAATTTATAACCGCAGTGTTGTGAATCATCAACAGCTTTGTGTTCATTTTTGCCAGAAACTCTGAATTAAAACTCGGCATTTTTCCACTTTTAAATTAAAAACAGTGAGTCGAAAAAAACACTGCATATGTGGGTAAAGCTGTAATGGTCCTCCACTCCACAATAACACTGTTGTCTGTGTTTCTTGTTTGTTTAAATATAAATATATATATATACACTGTACTGTATATACTGAGCATTTTTAAATTTAATATTTTTTTTGCTGTTATTTTATTGCTTTCCTGTATCTATAGATGCTGCTGTAGTGAAAAATGTCCCCTTGGTGATTAATAAAGTAACTACATACCTACCTACCTACATCCAGACTGAGAAGTCATCTGACCTTTTCCTTTTCCTGTCTTCCTTTGCTCTCTCACTCATCCTCCCCCTCCCCCCCCTGTCTGGACTCCTGTACCTCCCTCCTGGCAGGTCTACCTGTTAGTGCCCTCTGACCTCTGCAGCTCATCCAGAATGCAGCAGCTCCACTTTAACCTCCTACATTCACTTTCTTGATTCTTGTTCTGGTTTGAACCCTCATGGTTCAATGAACTTGTTGTAAGTCGCTTTGGATAAAAGAGTCAGATAAATGAAATGTAAAAACCAAAGGTTTAACTGTTTAGAAGGTCTGATTGATGCACAAGCCAGTCTCCTCTCTGTGGCTCCTCCCCCCGTTCCATTTGTCATTTTACAGAGAAGATTGATCTGAAATTGTAAACTTACGATCTCTCTCATATAGTCTCCTTAGGACGAGGGGGCGTAGCAGAGAGGAATTAGGACAAATCCGGGTCTTCCTATTGGTTTGTTCCAAGTCTGATTCTCGAAATTGGGACAAATCCGGCTCTTCCATTGGCCGGCGGCCCAAGACTGCGCAAGGTGATTGGAGGGGGCGGGACATCGTCATCATCACCCATTGGCCCAGAAGACTGTGGGAGAGTTGGGACAGAGAAGATGGAAACATTGCATATATATATATATATATGTATTATACTACATTCATCATATGCATACATAGTACACCAGTCCAGTCCGAGGGCGGGATCGAACCGGCGACCTTCTGCACCCCAGCGCCCCCTTCCCCCCTTCCATCGAGTCTTTTTCGCTTTCTCTGTGGGGGAGGGAGGGTTACCCCAGCGGCCTGGGACCGCCTCGTTAGCCCGGCCTCCACCGGGACAGGCCCTCGGAGCCTCGGAACCGGTGAGGACGCTCATGAGGACCTGCCCGTATTCATTAGTGACCCAGGCGGCCTGTCGGAGGCGGTACCGGCGAGCTGCTTCGTCACCTGACAGAGAGAATATATTATTCAATATTATTCGTGATATAAGCTACCGTATAGCAGTTCTTGCTCGCAAACAACAACAACAAATTGGCATCCTTCCCGTCACAAGTGTTCCGGAAACAATGGTCGCAGTGTTTTCACCCATTTTCCTCCTAAATTTAGAGACTTTCTGTTCAACTCTGGTCTCACTTTCTGTCACTTAAACTCCATTTCAGGTGTTTTTAGTAACTTCTGTCTGTCTGTCTTCCCGCGGGGAGTTTTACTGTCTGATTGAGGCTCATGACCGCAAAACAAACCCGGAAAAGAAGTGAACTACTGACTCGTATTATTCTCCGAGTTGATCATCCCGTTGTAGTCAGCTGGTCGCGTGTCTTCTGGACTCATGTTTAGCACCTGTGAATGTTTTACTCAATAGATGTGTGTTTTTAACGGTGTCTGGTTGGAGTCTGTTTTGGAACGAGAGAACGGGACGATTCCGGCTAAATGAACGTGACAGAAGTACCGACTATCACAGAAATACTTTTGAAGATCATGAGTGTACAAATTAACACGAAAATATGGGTTTATATTCTTTAATATTAGTGATTTATGTGCTTTTATGTGACATTAACTGATTTCTCTCCGTCTTTTCTTTCAAGCGGTCAGACAGCGACGCCCTGCGGCAGGTCGGTAAAACTGCAGCGGATACTTGTTTGAGAATGTAAACAAAAGTAAGAGTTTCTCTTTCTGTTTTCACCACTTTACAGAAAATAGAAGCAGAAGAAGACAGATTTCACCCCACAGACATATTTTAATGTTCAGAGACACCAAACACGACAAAAAAAACCAACTGAAGGATGTTTTAAAAAAGGCAGTTTCAGATCAGCAGACCAGGTGACCAGAGATGTCAGAGTGCTTCCTGCAGGGCTGTTAGAGGAGGAGCGTCGAGGAGGAGGGTCTTATGAGGCCTTTGTTCACGTGACTCCTGTTGTCCTGTCCTGCTCCGGTGACGTCACGCAGCTTGACTAGATTACCCAGAGTGCCTCAGCCCCTCTGACAGACTCAAACTGGACCTGGACCAGCAGAATTAAAGCCCGATCCTGTCCCACAGAACCCGTAATGTCCATTTCACCTACATAACCTACGTGGTGACTCCAGGGGCCGTTTCCTCTGTTGCTTTCTGTCCATTTCCAGCTGGGTTTAATGTCCCAGCTTCCTCCCGGCGTCCCAGACCCTGTAGTGGAGGCTTCTGCAGACCAGACCTATAAAGAGCCCTTGAAGCCCAGGGTAATGTTGTGAGGCTTCGGCCTTCACACATACTAAAATTGGAACGATACAGAGAAGATTAGCATGGCCCCTGCGCAAGGATGACACGCAAATTCGTGAAGCGTTCCTTATTTTTATAATTTGTCATAGATTGTCATATTTTAGATGTACAATATCTCCCTCTGCTGGCCGCGCGGCGCCACTGCAGCGTTGCAGCAGAGCGGAGCGGAGCAGAGTCTCAGTTTCACAACAAAAACAACAAGAAGACACGCAAATTCGTGAAGCGTTCCTTATTTTCCTACTTTGGCTTTCTTCCTTTATATTTTATAGTTTTGGCACCAAAACTAGAAGGAAGTCAGGAGGAAAACGACCCAGATCACTTTTATTTACTTATTCATTTCTGCCCTGAAACCCGATTTAAACTCTTTTATTTTTCTACAATTTATAACCGCAGTGTTGTGAATCATCAACAGCTTTGTGTTCATTTTTGCCAGAAACTCTGAATTAAAACTCGGCATTTTTCCACTTTTAAATTAAAAACAGTGAGTCGAAAAAAACACTGCACATGTAGGTAGGTAGGTAGGTATTTACTTTATTAATCCCCGAGGGGAACATTTTTTCGCTACAGCAGCATACAGAAGCAATAAGACAATAATAGAAACAATAGAATAAAATAATAATAGAATAGAATAGAATAATATAACATTAGAAAAGCAATCAAATAAAATAGCAGTAAATAGCAGTAAAAAATATAAATATAAAATATAAAATGCACAGTATATACAGTACATTATATATCTATATATATTATATACAACAAACCAAGAAACAGTCAACATATATATATATATGTATATATATATAGATATATACAGTACAGTATATATCTATATATATAATATACAAACAAACCAAGAAACACAGTCAACAGTGTTATTGTACTGTGATGGATTTTGCCAGAGGTGAGTTATTGTAAAGTCTTATTACAGTGGACAGGAATGATCTCCTGTATCAGGAATGATCTACTGTATCTGGAATGATCTCCTGTATCAGGAATGATCTCCTGTATCTGGAATGATCTCCTGTATCAGGAATGATCTCCTGTATCAGGAATGATCTCCTGTATCTGGAATGATCTCCTGTATCTGGAATGATCTCCTGTATCAGGAATGATCTCCTGTATCTGGAATGATCTCCTGTATCAGGAATGATCTCCTGTATCTGGAATGATCTCCTGTATCTGGAATGATCTCCTGTATCAGGAATGATCTCCTGTATCTGGAATGATCTCCTGTATCTGGAATGATCTCCTGTATCTGGAATGATCTCCTGTATCAGGAATGATCTCCTGTATCTGGAATGATCTCCTGTATCTGGAATGATCTCCTGTATCAGGAATGATCTCCTGTATCAGGAATGATCTCCTGTATCTGGAATGATCTCCTGTATCAGGAATGATCTCCTGTATCAGGAATGATCTCCTGTATCTGGAATGATCTCCTGTATCTGGAATGATCTCCTGTATCAGGAATGATCTCCTGTATCTGGAATGATCTCCTGTATCAGGAATGATCTCCTGTATCAGGAATGATCTCCTGTATCTGGAATGATCTCCTGTATCAGGAATGATCTCCTGTATCTGGAATGATCTCCTGTATCAGGAATGATCTCCTGTATCTGGAATGATCTCCTGTATCTGGAATGATCTCCTGTATCAGGAATGATCTCCTGTATCTGGAATGATCTCCTGTATCAGGAATGATCTCCTGTATCTGGAATGATCTCCTGTATCAGGAATGATCTCCTGTATCTGGAATGATCTCCTGTATCAGGAATGATCTCCTGTATCTGGAATGATCTCCTGTATCTGGAATGATCTCCTGTATCAGGAATGATCTCCTGTATCAGGAATGATCTCCTGTATCTGGAATGATCTCCTGTATCTGTCCTTGTGACAGCAGCTGGATGAGTCTTTTGGAGAACGTCCTCCTCTGTCCCTGCAGCAGGTGGTGGAGAGGGTGGTCAGGATTATCCAACATAGACAATAGTTTGTTCAGCGTCCTCCTCTCCACCACCTTTTCCAGACTATCCAGATTGTAGCCGATGATGGAGCCGGCCTTCTTCACCAGTTTGTTAAGTCTGTTGGTGTCTCCGGCTCCAATGCTGCTCCCCCAGCAGACCACAGTGAAGTACAGTTCACTGGCCACAACAGATGGTAGAACATCTCCAACATCTCGCTGCACACATTGAAGGATCGAAGTTTCCTCAAGAAAAAGAGTCGACTCATCACCTTCTTGTAGACAGCGTTGATGTTAGTCTTCCAGTTCAGTCTGTTGTCATGGAGACACCAGGTACTTGTACTCCTCCACCATGTCCACCTCCTCTCCCAGAACTCTCAGCGGTTGTGGAGCCGTCGTCTTCCTCCTGAAGTCGACCACCATCTCTCTGGTCTTGGCCACGTTCAGGAGGAGGTGATTTCTACCAGCCCACTCCACAAAGTCCTCCACTACTGCCCTGTACTCCTCCTCCCGTCCATCCCTTATACACCGTCCACTGCAGAGTTATCAGAGAACTTCTGCAGATGACAGGACTCATGTAGGTAAAGCTGTAATGGTCCTCCACTCCACAATAACACTGTTGTCTGTGTTTCTTGTTTGTTTAAATATAAATATATATATACACTGTACTGTATATACTGAGCATTTTTAAATTTAATATTTTTTTTGCTGTTATTTTATTGCTTTCCTGTATCTATAGATGCTGCTGTAGTGAAAAATGTCCCCTTGGTGATTAATAAAGTAACTACATACCTACCTACCTACATCCAGACTGAGAAGTCATCTGACCTTTTCCTTTTCCTGTCTTCCTTTGCTCTCTCACTCATCCTCCCCCTCCCCCCCCTGTCTGGACTCCTGTACCTCCCTCCTGGCAGGTCTACCTGTTAGTGCCCTCTGACCTCTGCAGCTCATCCAGAATGCAGCAGCTCCACTTTAACCTCCTACATTCACTTTCTTGATTCTTGTTCTGGTTTGAACCCTCATGGTTCAATGAACTTGTTGTAAGTCGCTTTGGATAAAAGAGTCAGATAAATGAAATGTAAAAACCAAAGGTTTAACTGTTTAGAAGGTCTGATTGATGCACAAGCCAGTCTCCTCTCTGTGGCTCCTCCCCCCCGTTCCATTTGTCATTTTACAGAGAAGATTGATCTGAAATGTGAAACAGCTGATTCAGCACAAACTGCATTGCAGTATTGTTATTTTACAGCTTCCCTCTTGCTTCACTCAGTTCATACAAAACGGGAACAGACTGGAAAAAAAAAGTCCATTTCAGAGTAAATCGTGTATTTTTCTGAAAGTTAAAATGCTTTGCAGATCAATGAGTTAAATCTGTAGACAGTTTCTAAAAGAGTTCGTAGCTTCAGGTCTGTTTAAGAAGATTCGTGTCTTCTTGTTTAAAGACTTTGTGTAAAGATGCTGACCTCCATCTAGGAATCATGTGATTTCACATGAAGGGCTTTAAGCCCCGCCCCCCTGCATTCACCCACGTCATCATCCCTTCAGCCTGAGAGTTCAGGACTCAGGGACAGACTGGGATTTCCCCCCCCCCCGCCGTTAGTTTCACCATCACTTCCCGTTTCACTGGAAGTCTTCAGATCTCTGCTGAAAATAGGAAAGCAGGGAACATGTTGACAGAAGGAACCGAGAAAGGTATTAATGAATATTAAACTCCGTATTTAGTGAACGTTTTAAAGGACATTTAAAAAGTTATTTGTTCATGAACTTAATCTCAAGAGAAAGACACGTTTCATATTTACGACCTTTGACCTCTGACACTACTTCATGTATCAGGCCGAGCTGGTTAAACTTAACATCTGAAAACACGTCGTCACCGAGCCGAAGAGCGTTCTACTGTTCTGAGCTCAAGAAATGTGCTGCGAGATACGACTCCTTCCCACCTTTGAATGAATTCATCAACAATGTCATAGTTTCTAACCCCTCTGTGCTGTTTCTGCTGAGTATTTTGCTGTGGGTGAAACAGCGCCCCCTACCTGTGTGGTGAAACATGGTATTGCAGTGTAATTTCATTTGCATCCTTGTACCTTCACACCAGGTGATCATCTCGCTACGTTACAGGCTGCAAAAGAAGCTACGTATTTATTTCCTGCAGATTTTCCAGAACAAAATGTATATATTTTTTCTCTCTATGACCAAAGTTAAGTACGTTATTATTTTTTATGAATTTGTTACATGGCTAGCCTGACATTTTATTCTCGCTTTAGCTCAACAATAACAAGAAACATAGCAACTTGTAAAATCTTTTTATCTACTTTTAGGACTTCAATGAAAATAAAACCACATATAATATTTAAAAACCACATATAATAAACTATAAATATGTTGTTGAAAGCAGCTTCGAATTGGAGCAAAAAGATAATGAAAACTAGTTTTTCTGGGTTCAGCCGGTTGTTCTCTCCTGGAACAACAACACGATTGTTTTGTTGTGTATTGATGTTCATGTAAATTATTAATATGATGCATTGACTCACATGTTCATGTGTGAAACACGACCGTGAATTGGAGAGATTCTCTAAATTAAAAGCTTCTGCAGAAGAAGACGATTCTGATTCTGGGAAACAGGAAGGGAAATAGAAAGTAAAAGAAATTAAGAGTGGAGAGAGAAAGTGTTGCATCACCGTGTTGAGGCAGCGTATAAAAGGAGGAGGCAGCCTGCTGAAGGACATCAGAGGGAGACACACAGACCCAGAACCACAACCAGGACCAGAACCAGGACCACAACCACAACCACAACTAGACCCAGAACCAGAACCAGATCCAGAACCAGGACCAGACCCAGAACCAGAACCAGAACCGGTCCACCGACACCAACCATGAATTCCGCTGCCATCGTTGTACTCAGCTGCCTGCTGCTCGTCTGCACACAAGGTATTGTGGAAACTGTATTCTTTAAAAAAAAAAAAAAAAGAAATCTTAAGACATTTTATACTAATTTCCCCCAAAATTTGGACTAATTTTATAATCACTTTTTATTTTATTTTCTTTCTTTTAACCATCCTAAAGAAAATGTGTATTTTTATTTTATGCTACATTTTGCATGAAACCTGCTCCATAAATAAAGTACCAACCTTCAATCTTACTGTTTTATGACGTGTTCCAGCTGGAAACATCTGCATTTTATATGAAGCTATTTTTGCGTCTTTATTACGCCACAAAAAATAGTTTTGAGAGCAAAAAAAAGAAACTAAGAATAAATTATTTGCATTGCAAACAAATTTGCTTTCACAGTTTGTGATCAAAGGTTTTAAATTTGCAGCCTAAAAGTCTCGTTTCATCAGCAAAGTTCTCATTTCTGTGACCAAAACTCAAAACTGATGTTTTTGCTGCATAATAAAGACACAAAAATACTTTCATAGTTTTAGCAGCTTTCAGCTCCTTGTTTCAGCTGCTGACTGACTAACTGACTGTAATGACTTTAATCTGCTCTGTTCCTCCCACAGGACAGAAAGACACATCGAACACCTGCCGTTGCTCCGGTTACACCAGAGTTCAGCTGAGGTCCATCAAGGAGCCGGTCATCTACGAGCCGACTGTCTTCTGTCCGAAGACAGAGATCATGTGAGTTCACAGACTGTTTATTAAAGAGTTCGTAGCTTCAGGTCTGTAAAATGGTTCTGATCCAGAAGTGTCTTCAGCTGCAATACCAGCGAGTGCCACTAGAGGTCGGCTCCAAAAAGCCTCCGGCTCCATAGACTCCCATTCAACTTCTCTCATCAAATCCAAAGTGAATAAAATGTGTCCATCAGTTATCTCGGTGTTGTTAGCTAAAGTCACTCCTTCTTATTAGTTTTCTGGAGGTCCATCTGAAAATAATCCCTCATTCATTAGAAAAGAAGATTCAAGAAGACCTGGTTTTGGGGGCGTGTCTGTTTGATTGACAGGCCTGTGGTGCAGTCAGGTTACAGCTATCGGTGGGCGGGACGTAGTATCGTCAGGTTTCCAATCAGATCGGTCAGATCCACCGCTGGCTCCTCCCCCAGCTCGTCCAAATATGGTCACTTCCTGCTCCAAACCGCTCCGAACTAGCAAAGATGGTTCAGAATTTGAAGTGGCGTTCACTGACCGTCCGTCGTCCCGCTCCTCTCTGACGTCCATCTTTTTTCTTTGTTCCAGAGTCAGAACGGCAGCGAACGAGTTGAAATGTTTGGATCCGGCGTCGAAGCTGGGAGAACTGGTGCTGTTAAACAAGAAAAGGTGAGATGAGCTCCGACTGCTGCTCAGCGTCAGCAACATGAGAGCTGCTGTTTACTCACAGTCACGTTGTTGATTCAGGCAGGAGAGGAGAGCAGGCGTAACCATGACGACGAGCAGGGCCTCCACATCGAGGAGGACCTCCACATCGAGCAGGACCTCCACATCGAGGAGGACCTCTAGATCGACGAACCGTCTGCAGGACTGAACACGGAGCTGAAACACTGCTGTTACATTAGAAGGACTTTACTGTGAATACTAAATATGAAACTATACTTCACTTACATCCATATTTAAATCTTTTTTAGATGAACTTTTTAAAAAAATAATAAAACCCACCTGAATGGACGTTCTGTTCTGTGTTGTTTTTGTTGAACTTCCTTTACGTTCACGTTAAACTGGTGAATATAACGTGTTCACATGCTGAATGTTTTAATCACATCCAATGAAGTAAATATAGATGAAGCTTATTCATTATAATATTATATTATAATTACATTACACTTATCTGACTCTTTTATCCAAAGCAACTTACAATAAGTTCATTTCAACC
This sequence comes from Embiotoca jacksoni, assembly GCF_022577435.1. Classification (NCBI taxonomy): domain Eukaryota; kingdom Metazoa; phylum Chordata; class Actinopteri; family Embiotocidae; genus Embiotoca; species Embiotoca jacksoni. Next base: position 257,105 of record NW_027185255.1, read on the forward strand.
ATGAGGGTAAAAAAACCAGAACAACAAGAAGCAAGAAAATACAATTTCTTCCAGAAAGCTAAACTACAAAGTTCTATCAGTAGGTTAGGTAGTTACTTTATTAATCCACAAGGGGAAACATTTTCGTTACAGCAGCATACAGGAAGCAATAAGACAATAATAAGTTCTATTTTAAGATACTAAAGTTCTGCTGTTTAAGGTAAAGGAGGAGGAGGAGGAGGAGGAGGAAAAGGAGGAGGAGGAGGAAGAGGAGGAGGAGGAAGAGGAGGAGGAAGAGGAGCGGAGTAGTGTGAGTGAATAACCTGAGACTGATGATGATTACGTTGAGAAATAAAAGATTGACAGGAAACACGTCAGTCGGATTCAGAGGAACTTGTGAATGAATGAAGTTAATTA